>NW_028234433.1:14900358-14902858 GCF_977035675.1 Penaeus japonicus
AAAAATGCGTTCGAATATGTGAACAAAACCAGACAAACAAACTAATATTATCCGACCTGACAACGTGTTACAACGAGTTCGATTTCGCGAATGAAACAGCTGATAACAAATCTATTTATCTATGTATCCGATTAAGACTTGTTCGAACTTGTGCGAAACATCTGACTAACACATTTTTATTTATTCTACGAAGACTTGACAACGTAATAAAACGCGTCCGAATCTGTCCGCCAAATTTATTAGGATGGCGAGAATGTTATTGATGACAGGAAGGTGATATATTTTCCTTGGTGAAAAAGGAAAGGGAAGGAAAAATATGAAAGAAAAAAGAATAGAAACTGTTGGATAGTGAAACTTTTGTCCTCTTGAAAACAAGATGGAAAATGGTGGTTCATTGTTATGTAACTTCGGATTATGATGATGATGATAAGTTCATAATAACGATGGTGATTATAGAAATTATATTAACAATTATCATCATTTAAATGTAGTATTAGCGACACTGATAATACTAGTTTTTTTCATAAATGCTACTTCTACTACTACTACTACTGCTACTACTACTGTAGTATTAACAAAGACTAAAGATTTTAAAGTGATAATAATAATAAGGGCAATAACGATTGTTATAATTATGATGAAAATTATTTCAGTATTATACGTAATGTAGCCTAATTTTAGTAATGTGCGCAATTTCGCATAATTTATCATTGTTTGAATCTTAATTATTAGCATTATTAGCATAATCTTAACATTTTTTAAGTTCTTATGTGGTGGTGATGCACCGCAGGTTTGAAGGTCTCATGCCTCATGACCGAGCTAGGACTTGAAGAGAAATGCCGACTCATTCTAGTGTATTATCATTACTATCATTATCATATATATTTTTAGGGGGTATGTTGATTTTATTACCTAGTATCAGTTCGATTAATTGTCCATTTAGGGAAGGTATGAGTTAAGAGTATCAGGGGGGAGGGGGGGGAAATGCCGAATTACTTATCCTTCGTCGTTATTCCTTGGGGCGCTGCATTCATTACTTATGGTTACATTTTATCATCTTTAATAAATCTTCGTCATTAAATTATAGGATTTTTTTTTCTCTCTTGTCGTCATATTGCGTGTTTCATTATAATCATAAGATTTGCTGTAACTCGCTTTAGATTGTCCATGTTAGGGAACCATCAACTGACCGCCACTGCTTGGTAAAAACACCAAACTTCTACCACATATATTTTGACAAGGTAGAGCTTAGAATGCTTACTTGTCGAAAAAAAATCCTGGGAAGTCTACAAGCTATTTCTTCTGAGAACATTTGATGTGGTCGAAGTTTGTTGACCGGCGAACGGTGCCTTGGCCAGTAGCCGACACACAGTTGAACTATCAAGATCCACCTTATATTTCACTTAATGTTTTATATTCTTTGCCAATATATTTACCCTCCATCTTTTCTTTTAACCCTCCATCCCCTATTTCTTACTCACTCCTCCTTTCCCTTCATCTCCTACCCCCCCCCCCCTTCTTTTTTTCCAGTATATTTAACCCTCCACTTACTCTCTCTCACCCACCCCTCTCTCCCTTCTATCTAAGTACACTTAACCCTCCATTTCTTTCAGCCTCCCCCCCTCCCCCCGCCACTGTTTCCTCTTTCTTTCCAAGTGCACGTAACCCTCCACTTCCTTACATACCCTCTCCTCCTTCTGTATTTAACCCTCCATATCTTTCTCACCCTACTCCTTTCTTTCAGGACAAGCAACCCTCCATGTCCCCTCTCTCTCACCCTTCTTCCTTCTTTCTTAATACATTTAACCCTTTTTTGTATATTCAGTATTCTACTATTAGATGTGGTATCAAATCCAATTTACTTCGATGTTCGATGGGGAGGTTTTTTTCCGTGTTCCTTAACATCATCATTTACCCAACCGAACAGGAGTGAATGCCCGAGCTCTTATATGGCTTTTACACAAAATCATGTTTTCTTAAGTCGTCCCTTCGCTCACCGTGATTTAGAGAAAATAGTATTTAGAGAACTCATGGACTACAGTCCTTCCATTAAGTGCGCTTTAAGGCATTTGTTTACACGTTTTAGTCTTATATATTCATCATTCCCAAGTATCATCCTGGACTCTTGTAAGAATGTCATCTAATAATGACTTGAATATCTCAAAAGACAATCCAAAATATCATCATGTACACAAGAGTTACAACTTGCATTACATTCAAAACCGCATCTAAATCTTTAATACAATCTTAACATTACTCCGAACAAAAAAAATCAACCATAATTTCCTGTCAGAAGTATAACAAAAAAAACTAACCTTCCCACGCACTCAGGACTCAACCGGCACGGCGCGGCGTCACGACCTTCCAGCCATCCCGCCGACCGAGCGACGCGCACCGTGTCGTAAGGGTATTGTCCATCAAGGTCGTACGGTTATGGCCCGGCGGCCGTTCTTCTGTACCAGGAAAACTAGCCCGAAAATCCCTCGGTTGTTTAGGTTTA
>NW_028234433.1:14912858-14915358 GCF_977035675.1 Penaeus japonicus
ATTTATTCATCTTTATATATATATCTAACCATCTCTCTATTCGTTTGTCCACCTAACTATCTTTCTTTCTGTCTATCAATCTATCTATCTATCCCTCTCTCTCTCTCTCTATCTATTTGGCTACCTATCTATCTGTATATCCTTCTGACTTTTTATCTTTCTACCAATCAGTTAATCTATATCTGTCTTTAAGTTTATCTATCTATCCATTCATCAATCTATCTGACCAAATCATCTTCTGACCAAATGGCCTACAAACCATTTGTCCTCTCAAAAAATCTATATTTCAATCTCTCTCTCGCCCTCTTTTCCTAAGTTTGTCAGTTTGTCCTCTCTATATATCTAGATTTCATCTCCCTCTCTCGCTCTTTTCTATAATATCTTCTTTATCTCTATATAATCTATCACTAACCTCTCTCTCTTTATATATATATATACCTATATCTATCTATCTATCTATCTATCTATCTATCTATCTAATCTACTATCTATCCATATCTATATATGATATATAGATATATATAATATATATATATATAAGTATATATAAACATACACACCCATACACACCCACGCACACGCACACACACACACACACAGACAACACACTACAACACACACACACATCAACACACACACACACACACACACACACATATATATATAATATTTTTCATACATATGTATCTAATATATATATAATATATATATATATATATATATATAAATATAAATTAAGTATAATAAAACATACAGCACATACCCACACACGCACACACACTCACACACACACACAGACAGACACACACACCACACACACACACACACAACGCACACACACACACACACACACACACACTAAATATAGATATTTTTTCATACTATTATATATATAAATAAATATTATATATATATATAATATATATCTATATATATATATATAATAAATATATATATAATATATAATATACATACACACAACACACACACGCACACGCATCACACACACACATATACACAGACAGACACCACCACACACACCACACACACACACACACACACACACACACAACACACACATATAAATATATATTTTTTCATACATTTGTATATATATATAGATATATATATAATATGAGAGAGAGAGAGAGAGAAGAAGACGAGAGAGAGAGAGAGAAGAGAGAGACGAGAGAGAGAGAGATACAAATACACACATCAGAGAATAACACACCCACACACAATATATATATATATATATATATATATATATATATATATATGTATATATAACCTAGCCACTGGGGGCACAAACCCCCAGAGTGCCGGACCAAGCCCGATAAATGGGAGAGGTTGCGTCTCTCTGCCGCTCTCGATCTCTGCTCTCTCGCCAACAAACTCTTAGGAAGGGCAACCGCCTACGGCTCTGTGTCCCAGCAGGGGGCCGGTGGGCAGTACGTGACTGTTGGGAGAAGGAGGAGGAGAAGAGGTGGCGAGCATGTACGGAGTAAGCATGGAAGAAGGAAGGACAAAAAAGCAGAGATCAGAGTTGGGTCCTTAAATGTTGGCACCATGACTGGTAAAGGGAGAGAACTAGCCGACATGATGGAGAAGAGGAAGATAGATATTTTCTGTGTACAGGAAACTAAATGGCGAGGCAGTAAAGCGAGGTTGATTGGCGGAGGTTATAAGTCGTTCTATCATGGGATAGATGGAAGGAGAAACGGCATTGGAGTAATAGTTAAGGAAAAGTATACCAAAAGCATACTGGAAGTATCAGATAGAGCAATGAACCTGAAGATAGATGTAGAAGGGATCCAAATAAATGGGATCAGTGCATATGCCCCACAGGTGGGGTGCGAGATGGAGGAAAAGGAGGAGTTCTGGAGCGAAGTGGAAGAAATGATATAGAACATCCCCAGAGAGGAGAGAGTAATTATTGGGGCAGACTTCAATGGTCATATTGGAGAAGGAAATGATGGGGACGAGGAGATGGCACTGGTGAATACATATTTTAATAAAAGGGAAGAGCATAGAGTTACATACAAGAGTGGAGGTAGAGGTACGGAGATAGACTTTATATTATGTAGGAGATGTAACTTCAGAGAGTTTCGTAATTGTAAGGTCGTTCCCGGGGAGAGTGTAGCAAGACAGCATAGAGTGTTAGTTAGGAAGTTAAATCTGAAAGTGAAGGCAACCAGGAAGATGAGGGCGGAACTTAGGATCAAATGGTGGAAACTAAAGTACAGTACAGCATTTGTACAGGAAGTGAGCCAAGTCTTTGCAGGGAGGGAGGAGATCAAGTGGGAGGAAATCTCAGAAACAGTGGCTGAAAAAGCCAAATGTGTACTTGGGTTGACATCAGGAAGAAGAAAGAATACAAGGAAACCTGGTGGTGGAATGAGGAAGTGCAAGATAGTATAAAGAGAAAGAAACAGGCAAAACAGAAATAGGACAGACTTGGGGATGAAGAAAGCTATCAGGAATAAAAAGAGTTGTGCAG
>NW_028234433.1:14932858-14945358 GCF_977035675.1 Penaeus japonicus
CATATACAAAAGAGTGTTATGTGTGTGTGTGTGATGTGTGTGTGTGTGTGTGTGTGTGTGTGTGTGTGTGTGTGTGTGTATGTGTGTGTGTGTGTCTGTGATATTTTTTTTTACAGTCACATATCCAGACACATGTGGTGTATGTACGTTTGAATTTATATGCAGGAGTGCGTGTAAGCGTATTAATACACACCCATACACACACAAACACATAATGTGAATATGGATGAATAATTGATATCACAATATTCGATCTAACCTTTGGTATTGACCCGCGTGTGTAACATAGCGGTCACCCATTATATAATTAAGATTATATGATTAATTATCTTTTATGAATATCTGCAACGGTTTTATGTCAGAAAGGTGTATCGAATTATACGACAGGGAATAAAAAATAACTTGATTTCGCATTTCCAGATATTACCTTTGAGTTATAATGAAAAGATGCCAAACTGGATTGACACATTGGATTCAATAAATCAAATGTATATTCAAAGACAAACTAGAGGAAAAAATACTTAATAGTCATCTTGTAGAATGTATTGATAAAGGTAATTAGTTAATGTGATAATTTCGGAATATTTCAACGTCGAAAATAGTTGTATTTAGTATATTTCGAACCTTTGATAATATAAAATAACCTATTGTTACAAGGGCAACATTAAGGAAAATATCGAAGGGTTCCTCGAGGACTATGATGTGTGAAAAACATAGTGAAGAAATAAACATTACCTTCAACTTGAGTAAATGTTAACTGATTGTCCTTATCTTTCCTATCAGTCCTTAAGCAACATCCACCTCAGATGGCTTGGAAGGACACTCCAGTCAGATATTCAGACAAGCCCCAAAATGACTGATTCAGTACATGACCTTAAAGTTAACATAATTCTTGATAAAGATGATCACTTTGACGTTACAACAAAATTGAAAATAACAGTCAAAAAATGCATTGCAAAGTCATGGATGTTCGTAGCGGATTCTGAGAATGGACAACATAGCTCGTTGCAATCTCCTTATGTGACGATATTGCATCCTTGTCCCCGGAAGTAAGAGTCTGAAGGATATTTTATTGTACTGGGCTGAACCACTCCGCTGTACGTAAAGGCTTTCTTTAGTCCTTCGCTAATAAAACATAAGTCAGTCTGTTAGGAATATTTATAAAGTGGCATCTTTGCATGGATGCCTGTGGTCTAATAAGTTAGAAACGTCGGATTTTTTTCTTACATTAAGAATTTTCATATAAATGATATAATTCATAGAACGGAATCTTATCAATGATATACATTTATACTATATCTACCACTTGATACAAGTATTATAAATTCCATTTTTAGGTGCTCAATCTTAGACCTAAAAGGCTTTATCTTTTCAATAAACATCTCATAGACATAACAGGATCGTCTCTATAAGTAACATTTAATGGGGAATTTACAAGTAATTAGATTTTAGATTTAGATTTTGTACATTTTGTGCATTTTTTCGAATAAAAGCTTGCTATTTTTTTTACTTCTTGTTATCGTTAATATTATATTGTTATCATTGTTTGAATTCTGGCTATCATTCATGTCTTTTCAAATAATTATCCAGAAAATCACCATTATCATTGTGTTATCATTATTGCCATCCTTATCACCATCGTCATTGTCATTATCATCATCGTTATCATTATTATTATCATTACTTCTTTGATTGTTATTATTACCGTTCTCATTATTATGATAATTGTTATTATCATTCATTACTCTCATCATAATTATCATCATTATCATTATTATTGTTATTCTTATCATTCTTGTTATTATCATTCTTATTAATATTATTATTATTATTATTATTATTATTATCATCATCATCATTATTATTATCATCATTATCATTATCATTATCATTATTATCATTATCATCATTATTGCTATCATTATTATTATCATTGTCATTGTTATCATATCCTTATCATCATTATTATTACTATCACTATTATTATTATCATTATTATTGTTACTCTTATCATTGTTATTATTATCCTTATTTTTAATATCATTATCATTTTTCATAATACTATCATTTTTATTATCATTGTTATTATCCTCATTATTATCATTAGTATCCCTATTAGTTTTATCATTATCATCATTATTGTAACTATCATTAATAACATCATTGCATTCCTCGTCATCGTTATCATTAGTAGTAGAATAATTGTTGTTGTATTTGTAGTAGTATTATCACTATCATTGTTGTTGTTATTATTTCTATCATAATCATTATTAAAATCATTATCAAAATCGGCATCATTATCATTGTTATTATTGCTGCTAAGAATTTTCGGTGAAGGTGTGTGTATGATATGTAGATTTAGCGTATGGTGCATCATGATGGGATTATGCAATACTGGTTACTAGGATTTGGGGCAGGTGTTATGTTCATGTTTCCGATACCAATCGCTCGCCGTTTCCTTTTCTCCTTCTTCCCTTTGCTGTTGTCAAAACGATAGATAATTGCACCCAACGACCCCGGAATTGCGAGGCTTAATCCGCTTTCTTTAACTCAGAGATCTATTTTTTATTTTTTCTCTTTATAGTGAATCTATTATTACAATCGAACATGTAGTTACGCTCTTTGAAACTGATTCTGTATGAGACGATTAGCTGTAGTTTGTGGATGCTGGATCTACTGTGGGTAACTGTGATAATTCACGATAAATGATTCATTTTCGCACATCAGCAACTAAATAACGGTAATATAACATACCAGTTGTGGAAGTATATGAAAACAATTTCACCCCGGGAGAGATAACACTTATCTGGCAATGTAGCTACAATATTTTCAATATTTATGCTCAACTCAACAAAAAAAGTGAATAGATAGAAAAAAAGCACACTTCGGGATGTTCGCAAGGTCGGCAATCAAGTCCGCTCAGTAATGTTAAACGCTGACCTCGTTATAGAAGGCTGTTACAATCCACGTCCATCTAGCGTTTACGTGCGGGCATTATTAACTCCTGTGGCTTGAAAGAGCACGGGATTCGGAAGCAGAAGGCTAGGATTGACATTCAAAATTAGGATAAAGAAAGATTGAAACTCTCTTAAGGCTAGTATAGTTGTAGAAAAAGAGATAAGGAGTTAGTGATGTATCGGATGCCACATTTCAGATATCTATTCACTTCTGCTGTTGCAGGATATGGTGCTTTGGGTTAGTTCTTATTTTTTGCGAGACGCGGGCACAACTGCGAACTGTTTTTATGCTCAACATCGTCTGATTGCGAAACGCAGGTTCATTTTATGTATTCTATTATATACATATATGTAGCATAAGCTGGTGACATGTTCCAGTATACGTCGCAACATGCAACACAGCGGCAGTAGACAAAGAAAAAGGGGACAGCAATCAACGAAGACCAAATTACATAGATTTAGAAAAGTCAAGAGATTTGATTTACAAAAAAGAGGGTTGTAGCTATTAATTTGTTACTACTTCATTTTACACAATCCTCCCCCCCAAAACACCCATGAATACTATGAAAAGTACTTTTTACTACTAATACGGCATTGTAAATATATCGACAGCTAAACAGGAGAAATATTTGTGTGGAGAGGCAGACGAGTCGTGGAGCCGAATGAGAAGATACGTAGATACACCTAAATAAATAGATAAATAATCGTAAAGGATCTGAAAATCATTAGATGGGGGGAAAATCTGCCATATCACGTGGTTCTCTTGACACACGGCCGGAATTCTTGACGCGGACTACCCTATTGCTTACGCGATGGTGGATTGAAATTACGAGGCATTTATCGTCTAGACAACCGGAGGAGGCGCGTATTGCCGTGATCAACATTGCCAGCAAAGGAAGGTGGATTTTTTATTATGTTGTACACAAGGAACAAAGATACAAAAAAACAAAAATGGTGGCAATCGGGGATACCAACACAGTGCAGTAGACATAAAACGAGGGGACTATCGGTAAAGTAAGGCGAAGAGTGTATTGAGGGAGCTAGGACCAGCGAGCAGAGAGTAGGAATGTGAAGTGTGAAGCAGAGATGTTGTTCGGTTGAGAGCGAGGAGAGAGAGAGACAGAGAGGAAAAAGAGAGAGAGAGAGAGAGAGAGAGACGAGAGAGGACGAGTGAGGCGAGAGACGAGCGAGAGAGAGAGGGGGGAAGAAGGAATAGAGAGGAATCTCTCCATCTTGGAACGTGGAGGAGGTGACTTGAGACGACCAGGCAAGTGGCGGACGGGTATTGGAAAAGGGATGACTGAGGCGATGAAGGCGTAGGAGAGGGGGGGGTTTTTACGAGAGAAGAATCGAGGCCGTACGATCAGGAAAACCCAAATATGGATAGAGGTCGCTCAGTCGACGATGCGAAGAAAGTAACTCGCACCACCCCGCCGCCCCCCCCTCAGCCCAGCCGAGAAGTAGACAGTTCGTACGAGCGGCAGTGAGGACGCGAGAGTACATAGGACCAGACCGACGAGTGGGCCTCAGAGTTCTACGATATTTACCTACCTCAACTCCCCCCATCCCACTATACTCGATAAGTATTAGACTCTCTCTCTCTTATTATCCTTTATTAATCATTATTAGTTAGTGTGTAAGTAGTATTATTATTACAGCGTTATCTTTATCGTAATTTTCATCATCATTGGTATTATCAATACTGTTACTATTATTATTGTCATTGATATTTTCATTACTATTATTATCATTATTATTATTATTATTATCATTATCATTATTAAGCGTTATCATTATCACTGTGATCTCAAGTATTATCATTATCATTATTATGTAATTGTGTATGTGCGATTTTAGTGAGTGATTATGTTTACATTAGATTACCCTTCATCTTGATCATATTCTTTTATAAAATATGATAGAAAACGGAGATTGTGAGGGATAACAAAAATATATTACAGATACAATGGACGCCCAGACTACAGTCAGGCAAGTACACACCCGAGATAATCTCGCCAAAAGTCTGTTGCAGACCCGTGCTTAGGTGTGGGACAAGCCTAAGTGTGGGTGTGTATTTGAGTGTGGTAATTGTATTTATCAACGTAAATTACGAATTCATTTTGTAATGCTTAAGCATCGGGTTTAAGTTGCGTTCTGCTTAAATTCTATATCGTAAAAATGATAATTCCTGAACAAGTATTTCTGTCACACCGAAGTGGAAATGTCTTGACAATTGAAGTACACACCTAAAGTGCACTGCTAAAAGAAAAATAATTGTACACCTGCACACTTGACTTTTTGTATGTACAAACCCAAGATCTCTGAAAACTGCCGTACACTGTAGTCTGTATGGACGATACGAAGACAGGAAGTCAAGTTTTTATGAATGTGGGTACATAAATACAAACGTAAATTGAGGTAGATGCAGTAAGAATATCTTTACATGTGAACCATACATTCTATGGGTATACCGAAAGGAAAATCCTGAAAAAGTGACACAGACAAGTGCCAAAACGAAAAGAAATTGAAACCTTAAGCATGACTAACATTTTGAAGTGCTATAACAATCTTAAAGAATCAACCTCTAAATCATAACAGCATGAAATTCACTGACCTCCTTATCCCACTATCGGGCGTGACGTCAGCCCCAGAAGTGGTAGTTGGGACTCCCAGATGGTGGCCGGAAGTCCCGACGTTCAGGTAACTCCCCGTTTGTGTTCTTGGCGGGCTCAGGCTGTCACTCAGGTTACTGAGGCTCCCCGAATTTGTCTGCAGAAGGGGCCTGCTGCCTTCGGCGGGCTGGCGATGGGAGAGCGTTGTCGAGAGCGAGACGTAGTTGCTTTGTAAAAACGGGTCTGTCTGGGGAGATTTAGGAGGCTGTCTGCTATCTTCCTGCGAAGTGGAGGTGCTTGGCAGAGGTCGCTGCTGGCCATCGTCGCTCTGATCGTCCTGGACCTGCTGGTGATTAGCGGGGCGAGGAGACGAGCCCTGATGCCCCTGGTGTTGTTGGAGAGCCCTTTCAGCGCGGGGGGAGGGATAGTGGTGTGATCCCTCATGCTGCCGGGTATTGTCGTGGTGGCGAAGAGGGTCGTGGTAGGGATGGTAGCCGTGGCCGTTGGTTGTTCCATTGGTGTTCACGGGCGAAGGGGACGTTGACGGCGAAGTGCAGTACTTGGAAGTGGTTTGTGTTTGTTCAACGGGTACTTCCTCGCTCGGTGGCTGAGGAGGCTTCGCCGGCGCGAGGAGAGAGGGCGAAGCAGACGGGGTATCGGGGGGCGTGACAGGCATCGCGGGGGGGCACGGCAACCCAGCTGGACGATCCAACAGCCGGAGGAGAGAGGCGTGTCTTTTGCCTTGATCCATCTGACGTCAGTGACAATAGAATGTCTGCGAAAAGAGAGAATCTTATCATCCATGCATTGCTTAATGTGAAACAGACACATATAAAAATCACTTTAGCGAAGGAATTTTTGAAAAACATACATTCTACCAACTTTCTGAACCAATACCTTACTCTATCAGGCAAGAGAGTAGTGCCTGTTGGTTGTTATATCCATAATTATGTATGGCTTTCCCGAGATTCCCTCGCTACCAGCACTAGAGTCTTGAGAAAAGGATGATTTTCTCGGCCACAGGAAGGTAAAAAAAAGAATAACGGGTTTTTTTAGTTGTGTTTTACAAAAAAAAACAAAAAAAACAAAACCCCTGGAACGAAAAGATCCATACTTCCTCAAAGGCAACTTTATCTCTCTCTCTCTCTCTCTCTTCCTCATCCTCCACTCCTCTCTCTCTTCTCTCCCACTCTTCTTCTCACTCTCTCTCTCTCCTCTCCTCATCTTTCTCCCCCCTCCTCCCTCACTCCTCACTCCCTCTCTCACCTCTCTCGCTCTCACTCCCTCCTTCACTCTCCCCCCTCCTCTCTATATATTCATCTCTCTCACCTTACTCTCATCTCTCACTCATCTCTCTCTCTCTCCTCCTCACTCTCTCTCTCTCTCTACTCTCTCTCCGATCTCTCTCTCTCCTTCCTCACTCTCTCATCGTCTCTCACTCTCTCCTCTTTTTCTCTCTTTTTCTCTACTCTTGTTACAGACACACATCATATTAAATCGACACACTACACACACACACAAAACACAATCACACACACACACAAACACACACACAATATATACTCGTATATAAATACTAAATAAATCGCATTGTATATATATATATAAAAATATATATATATAAATATATATATATAAACATAAATGTATAATTAACATACATATATATATAAGTGATGTGTGTGCTATATATATCATATCTGATATAAAAATCCTAATATATATGTTCATTGTGTTAATATATTGAAAGTATTTCATACTATATCATAGACTAGTATATATAATTATATATATCTATATATATCTAGATATTATATCTAAATATATTATATATAATTATAATATAAATAAATACATACTATATAGATACATATCTAATATTATATATCATAATATATATATTATATATATATAATAATAGATATATATTACGTTAGTTGTTGTGGTTTCTTATGTTGTAACGTTATATTATAAATATAATATATATATAATAATATATATTATACATATGATAAATATATATATATATGAATAAACATATTATTATATATTTATATATCGTCGTGATATTTATATATATATATATGCGCCGTGTATATAGACGTAAATACAATATATGTGTATGTATGTGAGTGTTGGCCTCTGTGTGTGTGTGTATCTGTGTGGTGTGTGTTTGTCGTCTTGTGTTGTGGCTGTTTGTGCAATCTATCGATCTATCTACACAAAAACATAAACAATACACGACACATATCCATGCACGACAAAACCACACACACACATACATACACACACACACACACACACACACACAACACACACATACATATAATATATAATAATAAACTATAAATATATTTATAATATAAATAAATAGTATACTATATATATATCCGTATTATATATACCTATATATACTATTATATATATATACAAATATATATAATATATAATATATAATATATATATATATATATAACTATATATAACATATTTATATACATATACATATATAACTATTATATATAATATATATATATAATATATATACCTACTGAATATATATTTATATATACTATATAATCATATATATATATATATATTAATATATAAATATATATCATATATATATAAATACACACACATATACCCATATATATATATATGTGTGTTGTGTGGTGTTGTATTTGTGTGTTTTTGTTTTTGTTTTTGGGTGTTTGTGTTTGTGTTTTTTCGTTTTTTGTGTATATTATTAATTAAAATATATATATAAATATATATAGAATATATATATAAATATATAAATATAATATATATAATATATATATATAATAATATATATTTATATATATTATATAATATATATATATTATATATATATATATAAATATATATACATATATATATAATAAAATATATAATTTATATATATACATATAAATTTACATAACATAAAATAAATAGAAATATACATAACATATAATTATAAAATATAATATATATAAAATAATATATAATATATATATATTATAAATATATATAAATATCTAAATATAATATATATAAATATATATATTCATATATAAATATATATATAATTAATATTTAATATATAATAATATATATATATAAATATATATAATATATAATATTATATAAATATTATATATAATATATATAATACAACTGTTAATGTAAATTCAAAATACATGCATGTATCCATTATAAAATATATATATATATATATATTAAATAAATATATAAATAATATAACTATATATATATCAATATATAAATAATATAAATATATATATATATATAAAATATCTATATATAAAAAAACATCTATATATCTTTTAAAATATATAATTAAAGAACAAATATATATATAATAAATATCAAAATAATATATAATATATTATATATATATATATAAATAATAAATTTCATATAAATATATATAAAAATATAATGTGTGTAGTGTGTGTGTTTATTGTGTGTTGTTGTTGTTGTTAAACTCTATATATATATATAGTATATATAACTAAATAAATATATATAAATAAATAATAAATAATTTATAAAAAATTTTTTCTAAATAAAATAATATATAAATATATAAATAAAACAAAAAAATAAACAAACACTATATCTAACTATAAAAACTATATATAAATCTAAATCAAATGTAATAATATATATTATATATCTTATATATATATAAATATATAAATATATATATATATATATATATTATAAACATATAATATATATATGTATAGTATTATATAATATACATATATATATATGTACTATATATATATCATATATATCATATGTATATAAATATGTGTATATGTATAATACTATATGTATATATATATAAAAAGGAAAAAAAAGAAAAAAAAATATATATATACATATATGGGGTTTGTGGTGTGTGTGTGTGATAAATGGTTGTGCGTGTGTGTGGTGTGTGTCTGGTGTGTGTATTTATATATATATAATATATATATATATATATATAATATATATATATATATATTATATATATGTATGTATGTATATATATATACTATATTTTTATATATATATAATATAATATGGTATATAAATGTAAAAATATATGTATATAAACATATATAATATAAATACATATATATAATCCAAATTATATATATAGTATATATATATATAATATATTAAACGTATATATATAAATAAATAACTAGATAGTAATATATTATATAACTGTATATATAATATCTATACTAAATATATATCAATATATAAATATAATAACATCTAAATAACAAACTCATCTAAATGTCTAACTAAAAAAAAAAAAATCACACACGTCTCTAATCTCAATCTCGTGGTGTTAAAAAAATAATAAAACATAATATAACAAAATCGTAAATCTATATATCACTATATATAATTGAGTGTGTGTGTGTGTGTGTGATGTGTGTGTGTGTGAGTGTGAGAGAGTGTGTGTGTATTTGTCTATCAAACAGCAGCTATATTTAACTCACTCACAATATCTCAAAAAATAACATCAATACAATCAAAATGTCATAGAATATAACAACATCAAGCCTCTAAACCTCAATTCCCTCAAATCTCTAAACTCACTAGGGTGGTTATATCACGCACACACATATCTAAGAATATAAATGACACCTCACAATCACTCACTCTCATCATACAAAACAATCATATAAATATATATACCCGTAATATATACAACACACACACAAAAATAAATGTCACTGAATATGAAACGCACCAAAAAATCACTAAATCTACAAGTCTCATCTATATATTTGAAATCTAAAACTAAGGAATGTACATCTATTAAACATCTATATATAAATCCTCTAAACACCAAATCACTATATCTCTAACTAACAAAACTATAATAACATAACTATACACATAAATCTAAGATCTATCTATAATATAAAAATGTACTTCAATGATATAGTATAACCTGTACATATAATATACATCTATCAAAATAATAAATAAAAATATATCTCTACTACAATATCAATATATATATATTTCTACTATATCAATATATACTATATATAGTAGTAAACATATAAAAATATAAAATAAATCTTTATATCTCAACACTACAATATAAAGTGTGATTGATGTCAATAATCAGTGTTATTCAATATATACTATATAAAATTAAATATAAAAATATATAAAATATATCTATATATCGTAATATATACATAGTAACTACACAACCACACATTATATTATATATATAAATATATTTATAAATCTATATCTATCAATATATATTTTTATATATATAATATAAATATATATATCTATATATACATATCAATAAAGTACATACATATAGTTATGTAATTAATCAGTTGTAGTACATAACGTACATATAAAAATACAAAAACATATATAAAAAATAAATATATATATATAACTATATATATAATATATATATATATAAATAAGTATGTACTATATAACGATAAAAAAATATATATATATATAAATAAATATATAAATGTAAATCTAATAAAGTATCCATACATATATATAAAAATATAATATATATATTATAATATAATATATATAATATTAATGTGTGTATATATATAAACATATATGAAAAGCTTATGTGTGTGTGTGTGAGAGGTATATGTAAAAATATAAATATATATATATATAAATATATATATAATATATATATATTATGTGTGTGCATATATATATATTAATATATATATATAAATATATATAATAAAATATATATAAATATATAATTAAATATATATGAATATATATGTATGTGTGTGTATTAAATATATATCATATAAATATATATATATAATTTATAAATATAAATAATATATAAAAATAAATTATAGTAAATGTATATAAAATAAATTAAATACAAATAAATATAAAATAAAAATATATTATAATAAATATATACATATCTAAATAAATAAATAAATTATATATCAATATAACTATATAAATATAACAATATATTTTAGTTTGTGTTGTGTGTGGTGTTTGTGTGTTGTGTGGTGTTGTGTAGTTGTGTGTGTTAGTGTAGGTGTGTGTGAGTGTTGTGTTTGTGAGTGATTGAGTATGTTAGTTTGAATGTGTGTGTGTGTGAGAGTGTATGAGATAGTCTAGAATATAAAAAAATAGATATATATATAAAATAACAAAATACAATATATATACTATATCTATAATATATAAATAAATATAACTATCTATCTAGATAAAATATACTATAATATATAATACAATGTATATATAAGTTATATATATACATACATTATATACATATATATATAAATATATATCTATAAAAATCAAAATATATAAAAATATATATATAACATGAATATATATATGTGTGTTGTTGTTGTTATATATGTGTTATTAAAAATATATATATAAATAAATATATCTATATTATAATAAATATATAATATTATATATATAAAATATATGAAGTTTGTGTGTATAAATACAATATATATATACATATATATAATATATATATATATATATATATAATATATATATATACATATATATAATATATATTATATATTATATATATATAAATAAGAAGAAGAGAAGAGAGAGAGAAGAGAGAGAAGAGAGAGAGAGAGAGAAGATAAGAAGAGAGAGGAGAGAGATGTTTGTAATAATAATTTATACATAAATATATATATATATATATAAATAAAAATATATAAATATAAATATAAATATAAATATCTATATAATATATATAGTATATATAAATCCAAGTATAATAAATATATATATATATATATATCTATATATATATATATATATTTTTATAATATATATATATATATATATTAGAGAAAGATTTATAATATATATATAAAGATAT
>NW_028234433.1:14967858-14972858 GCF_977035675.1 Penaeus japonicus
ATTATAGACACGCCGATGCCCACAAACAGGCCGTAGTCTATGTTGACGACGACGCAGGCGAGGAAGGAGGAGATCCAGATAAGGGCGTCTAACTTGGAGACTGGCCAGAGCGCCACAAGCTCGCGAAACTGCACGAACATCCCCTTCAGAGCCACCGCGATGATGGATGACAAAACGCACTGTTGACAAGAGCAACGCTCGGTAAGGGACTGGACGTAAACAACACAACACACATGATAAATCAATGAACATAACGACAATGACTATGATCACAGAAAAAACACTCATAGTAATGGGCACAATATAGATATGATAAAACACTGCCACAGTAAGAAAGAGTTCAAAGGGAAAGTTCATCCATAGACGAAGGCAATCGAAATGGAATTTTTGATGGAATTTTTGATAGCCTACGCCTGAGAATAAGCTTTCATTTCGAAACGTAACGATTTTAACTCTTTCTTACTGTGGCAATGTTTTAGTATAACAATGACATTACCCATAAAAAATATGAATTATTAAAAAAAACTCAAAATAAAACTAACGCCAGTTCAGGCACTTACATTCGGCAGAGTCTCGAACAATGGGCCGACGAACAGCAAGATGAGGAGAATGAAAACACAGGTGATGAGGGGCGTGATGAGAGTGACTCCGCCCACGCCTTCTTGGATAAGGGAGCGAGACATGGAGACAGCCACGGGACCATTCGAGAAGAAGGAACCGAAGACATTGCTCATACCCTGCGGGTTGCATGAGAACGCGATCGGGAATTAAATCTCTTTGAGGTTTTCCTAATGGATGGACACTTTCTTCGTTCTACATTACTATGACTTTCATTCCTATTTACATATTAACGAACCTTCTCTTTAGTTCACTGCGACAAATCTAGAAGCTGTTTGAATGAAACTTCACAGAGCACGAAATGTATTTTAGATACTTCGATTAAAACTTATGAAAAATGACCTGAAACATATGGGTTACTCCTCTGAGATTTGAGAACTTACTCATTTTCGACTATACCATGTCAACATATCGACAGTAAACATACATATACCCTTTAGCATCCATTCTAGTGTAAGAAGTACCCTCTTCTCTCTGTCTGGCCTCGCCTCCACCTAAAGTCAAACACAATACGCAAACCCGCGTACCTGAGCGTAGAGTTCCTGCGTGGCGTCGACCGAGTAGCCGTTCTTCTTCGCGAGCAGCGTGGCCATGGAGAAGGTCGTCGTAAACCCGAGGAGTCCGACGATGAACCCAGTCACGACGAGGCGAGGGAGCAGTTCAAAGGGCGGCAGGGAAGGCGAAGGCAAACTGTGTCGTGGAAGAGGTTTGACGATGGTTCGAATCATGTCCTGAGGCTAGTCAATAGGATACTGGTAATAGTTAGTAGAAATAGTTCGAGAGGCAGAGAGCAGTGAGTGACCGGAAATAAATTGTGGATTGGAGAGGGTCCCCGTGCATGCCGTAGGATCAAATCATGTCCTGAGATCGGTCAGTAAAATACTCTTAATGATAAATAGCTTGACGAAACCAGGACTTACCCCGAATGAATGAGACTGATCAAAACTTTAATCAAAACTTTATTAGTGTTAGTAAGTGAAAGTAATTCAAAAGGCAGGGGGCATTAAGCGCAAGTAACTGTGACAAGGAGAAGGTTTCCGTGTGATGTAAATGACGTTGGATCAGATCATGTCGCGGAACTAATGAGCCAAATGCCGACGAAAACAGAACTCACCCCGTGGGAATGTCGCCCACGACGCGGACCCCGTAGTTCTTGTTGAGTTCGCCGAAATAGGAGGCAGCCGTCCCAGCCACCACCGCCATCAGCTCGATCGGGATGGGCAGGTTCGTCACTTTTTTGACCCGGGGCTTAATCGAGGGAATATCCATTAGTCTTCCAACAGCCACGCCCCTCACCCAAGAATAGGTGCTTCATTTCACTCTCGGGCAAACAAACATAGGCAAACATTTTTCTTGACTGCTACCTCAAGATCTTTGATTATAAAGCAAGTGTTCTAACTACTTTCTTCGAAAACAGTTAACAAGAATATTATTCATTTTTCAAGAATAACAAGAATAGCCTCTATTTCCTCGCCCCTGCGAGCCGTTGATTCTAATAATATAATGATAATGATAACAATAACAATGATAGTTATAATAACATTAATCATTAACAATTATTGAAATTATGATGATATCAAGTGTTAACATTATCATCCTCATCATTATTATGATCATCATCACTTTTTTCAGCACAATCTGCTCCTTCCCATGTCTTACCTTGATGAGTTCGTTATTAATCACTAGAATGACTATCGTAATGCATGAGATAATCATGACAGCGACGTTGGCTGACAGCAGCTTACTGATGACATCCATGTACGTCTGAAGAAAAAAAAAAAGAGTTATAACCGTCACCATCATTTCTTTACGACACCAATGCCGAATAAAATCACACCTCTCCCGCATTATTCCAAGGTCACACACAACTTACTTTGATCATATTGAAGGGGCCGTTGTATCGAGGAACAGCGATACCGAAGAGGGACTTGACCTGCGAAGTGAGGACGTGGAAGGCCACTCCTGTCGTGAAGCCTGAGATGAGCATGTCTGACAAGAACTTTCTGAAGAGATCTCCCAAGTGCAGCAGGCCGAACACTATCTGTGGGTGTGTCGGGATGGGTTTGGGAAATGGGTTTCATTGGAGGTCTGGTTGATGATAGAAAATGATCGAGAGAGATATATAGAGGAGGGGAAGGAGGGAGGAAGAGAAAAAGAGAGAGGGAGAGAGAGACAGAGACAGAGAGAGAGAGAGAGAGAGAGAGAGAGGGAGAGAGAGAGAGAGAGAGAGAGAGAGAGAGAGAGAGAGAGAGAGGACGGAGGGAGAGAGAGAGAGAGAGAGAGAGAGAGAGAGAGAGAGAGAGAGGGAGAGAGAGACAGAGACAGAGACAGAGAGAGAGAGAGGACGGAGGGAGAGAGAGAGAGTGAGTGAGAGAGAGAGAGAGAGAGAGAGAGAACACCATTCACGAAGATAGTCTTGGAGTTATTTTTTTAGAAACAGAAATCGAATTTGCTGTCATTTTAGATCTTTTAAATAACACAAGAAAAGTCATCCATTTGTATTGAAGAAATTGATAATGATAGAAGCTGAGGGTCGAACAGGTATTGCATGGGTTTATTATCCCGTAAGATAAAGAAAAGTCATTCAACTATGAAAAGCTATGTTTCATTTCGTATTTGTACACATGTTGACGTTTTGTCTGCGTTAAAGTAATATTAGTCATGAGTAAAACAAAATGAAAATACATGGACAAAGCATAACCTATATTCTACTTCCAGTTCCAAAAACAGCTTGAACTGTTAATGCTACCATCCCCCCGAAAGCCATCAGCCAAGACACCTACCTGCCAAAAGCCGACTGCGAAGGACAGAGTCGTGGCGACCTGCACCGGTGTATAGGTCAGAGAGGTTCCATTGACGACGTCCCGTAGGAGGCTTTCGTTCTGAGATCCCTGTGGTGATTCTTCGGTGCTTGAAGAGAGGTCACCCACCGCCTGACCCATCAAGATACTCACAACAGCGGACGTCCCTAAGATGCCCAATGAGGAATGTCATTCTTGTTGTAAAGTTTGCGGCTTCGCATTCGTATTATTATCGACAATACAAAAAAAATCATGAAATACGTCATTAAGAAATAAGACTGGTGGCTGAGCTTACCTATAGAGATGTGAGGAGAGGTGCCCATCACTACATACATCAGGAGAGGGAAGAAGGCCATGTAGAGGCCTACGACAGGCGGCAGGCCGCCCAGGAGTGCATATGCCATCCCTAGAGAAAATTCACTTGATTAGGTTTTCGTTCTCTGTCAAACTACCATAAAGGTGCTGATGATATCAACAACCTAATGACCTCAGAGTGCATAGGATTCTACAGTGATGAGGTAGGACTCACCTTGAGGGATGTGCATGATGGCCACAGTCACGCCTGAAATGGCATCTCCCATGAAGGCGGCGCGGGCGTCGTAGCGAGGCAGCCAGGAGAGGATGGGCAGCCTCGCCGTCACGGCCTCCCACGCGCGGCCCCGCTCGCAGCGACACGATTCTCGCGCCCGCTCGCCCGCCCTTTCGCACAAACCTGTAGGAAAAACATGGATGGATAAGATCTTTGGAAAAAGCAAGTTTTCTTAATAAATAAATGAACTGTAAATAGTGTACTATACGAGTTAAAGTCGTGCATAGGATTCGATTCGATTTGATTAGCTTTACATTTTACAGAGAAGAAAACATGTTTCGAAGGAGTTCTTGTGTTATGCGAATTTGCACTTTTTCCAATAAAAAGAATTTGTCACACTTTCATTAGTGCATCATGGCTAAGAACAAAAAACAACAGGTGTATCGCTCTTTTTTTTATTACAGAAATTGAAAGGTTCCCTATTCTCGTCCGCCTGGTAAAAAAAAATACCGTTACGTTTCTTATCATTTCTAAAAAGTCAGTATACGCCCTTTACGTAAACACAGACATATCCAAACCATAAAGCTCAAATAGGACCCAACCTATCTATCTCTAATGAACCTCCTTAATATCTAGAGGTCAATTCATAACTGTAAATCCACTTAGAACTTTGATGATCATGAGACTGACTTACCTCGCTTCTTCCTTGGGTTATACTGATACGCATGATCTCTCTTGGTCACAGTGAGGGCCGGGCGCACCACCTGAAGTTCCTTTGGCGATTCACAGTCCATCGTCACGATTTCGAAGGAAGTTGCTGCTGGAAAAAAAGGGACGGTGAACTGTGTAATCATTGAGATATTACCTGAGTCATCCTGGACAGTTTAGTATGAGAGGTGTAGCGTAACATACTGCCCCCCCCCCCTTCCTTGGATACTGCGCGCGCGTCCGCGCATGTGTGTGCGTGTATCTGTGTTATGAGTGTCATGCATTTACGAGCCTGCATGTATGAATGCGAAATCTGTGTCTGTGTGCGTGTGTTTGCGTGCATG
>NW_028234433.1:14995358-15000358 GCF_977035675.1 Penaeus japonicus
TCTCTCTCTCTCTCTCTCTCTCCCTCTCTCTCGCTCTTTCCCTTTTGCTCATTTTCTTTATACTTTTTTTCCCTATACTGTTATCACTATATCTTCTTACATCAATATTCCTATCTCCATTCCTCTTTCTCCGACTTACTCTTCTGCTTCTTTTCTCTGTTTCTGGTCTGCATGTATGTAATACAAAATATACAAAACGATAAAATCTGAAAGCAATGGTACCGGAAATCCCATAGAGTGAAATGTGGGTTTCAGCCCCTAAGACTAAAATGTGACAATAATTTGGATTCGATATTCGATGCAAATGGAAATCATAAAAGCTAATTATACATTGTAAAAAAAAGAGACAAGTAAGATTATTTCACTTTGCAATAGCTTAATTTTACTCACTAAGTGTATAAACCGAGACACTAAACCTCCTTTCCTAATGGGCGGTACATTACGGCTCAGAAACGTATATTTTTATAATTTATTTATCTACTTATTTGTACCTAATTCGCCACGGCACGCTATCCTTTATAGTTCATTTACAGCCAAACTCAACAACCCGGCGAGACAGCTCTCAGCCATCTTTTAGAGAGGTCGTGTGTATTATGTAGGTCGACGGAACGACACAAACCACCCATACAAACTAGGACCGAGCCACTATAAATACCAACCCTTTATATTAAAATAATGCTCTCCACAAACTAGTTTCAGCTTAGAAATCCCCATTTTTATTCAGCTTTGAAACTGAAGCAACACCCAGTTACAACATAAGCTTACAAACAAGAAGCGACGTCGAAGTAATCCCAACGTGTCGATCAGCTACAGGCGAGCGACTCAGGAGCTTGTTGCTGTGTCGACCCCCTGATTCGAGCTCTTGGGACAATCTGCCGGAGATCCAGGGGTGACTCGCGCCTTATCAGTTCCCGTGGCGAGATTCGATAGAACGTATTGCGACGTCGTGTTCCTTATATGAATGACGAGGCTATTTTGGCAGGCAGCGCTGCAGACCGGCCTAGGCAAATAGAGCGGTTTAAGGATGTTTCGAGACGGACTGTGTTATTTGTTTTCTCTACCTCCTTCCTTCTCTTTCTCTCTCTCTCTCTCTCTCTCTCTCTCTCTATATCTATATATATATATATATATAATATATATATAAATATATATACATATACTTATATATATATATATATATATATATATATATATATATATATATATATATATATATATATATATATATATATATATATACATATCTCGCTCGCTGTCATTTTCTCTCTCTTTCTCTTTCTATCTATCTCCTACTCACATTCCCTACTCTTGTTCTTAATCTCTCATCCTCTTTTCTCTCTCTCTCACTTGTATTCTATCCATCGATATATCATTATATCTGATAAACTATATGTATCATGTGTCTTTTATGATTCTCAAAACTCTTAACAATTTCTTATTCTTAAACTTCTAAAAATACTAGAAACTATTATTATAATACGATAACTTTTTCAATCTTCATTCTGAGCTGTTAACAAATGTTTTAATTTTCAATTATATAATGAGTTGTAATCCTCATATGCGCTTTTGTTTTCCTTCGATACTTCAAAGCTATCCCACTTGGGACAAACCTACTAAACTGGGACACAGATAGCTATTTCTTCCCACTTATACATTTCGTCACAGCATCTCTTGCAAAATGAATCCTATCTCGAGGTTCATGTGCTAGACAATCACACACACACACATGCACTCACACGCACACACACACACGTGGGCGCGCGCGCTCCATCCACACAAATTTCTCTTGTAGAATTAGTCTGCGATGTAGAAATGGTAGAATAAGCAAATTCAAAATAAGGACAAAACACCTTTTCTATATCTGCGTAACTGTAGAATGTAAATCCAAATAATTAGAAGAAGAAGAAGGAAAAAAATAAGAAAATAAACAGGTAAACTTTTATCAGGTCACGGCGAGGGAGCACGAAAAAAAGGCTGGAGGGCCTGATATTTAAAAGATATATGACGAACATAGATTATAAATCCTCACATGATGTAGACTGATTTGGCTCCTCAATGCCTGCCAAAAATTGCAGGATCTGATAAAAAAAAAAAAAAAAAAAAAACACTCCGGGTCTAACTCGTCAAGTTGCTCAGATAGTGCGCCTAGTGTAACCATCCGGTGCCACTAGTTGTAAACCACCAGCTGGCACCAGTTGTAACCAGCTTGCTGGCAACAGTTGTAACCCACCACTGAGAGCAGTTGTTATAACCACTCGATGCCCTGGTTGTGATCCGGTGGATAAGAGACAGACGTTCACGTGTCATGGTCTTCACTGTGAACTGTTAATACACCAGACTCCAGCCATCAGGCCGGAGGTCAGAGCTGTTCACTCTTGTCTGTCTGTCTGACCTCTCTGTTCTGATCTGTCTGACTCTCTCTTTGAATGTCCTTAAGTACCAATCTTCAGTCACTTTCTACGCCTTAAGGCCTTCCGGTAACAAACGCAGCTGTCTAGAGAAGTTGGAGTTCCAAGGCGGAAACGAACACAGGAGACAGGAAGCGTCAGGTCAAAACAGACTGCCATCGATATTGCATTGAATTAAATAGACATACATGATCAATGTCTTGGGTCACATAATATCAGTACCAGTGCCTTACACCTAGGCCTGGCCACAAGGTTGATCTTAAATGTAGAGGAGAGGACGTATGGTTTAGGATAAGGTATTACACATCAATGTACAACGCTCCATTATACTCCATGGATAAACTTCCTCCTTAGACCCAAGCCTACACCCTTTACCCTATCCCTCAGCAATGGTCGACCTCTTCATAATCAGGTCAACAATATTATATTCGCAAATCAAAAGCAAAATAATAAATGGAAGGACTTTCCTTTCTATAAAAGCAAAAGGACAAATGGGGACATTGTACGTTATTTTCCTTTCTATAATACTCATTAAGCGAAAAGAGCTTTCTTGTTTTCTTTGTCAATTATCTGTCGGTTCTAATATTAAAAAAAACATTCGACGTATGTGCGGTCTCTCTCCGTCTATGGTACTTTCCCATTCCTCTTTATGTCAGCTCTATTCTTCTTAGATGACTGTAATCAATTCATTTTCTCGCCCTGTTTTTTCCTATCATTATTCTTGCTAATTTTGACAACAATTCTGGCTGTATGCATAGGCCTACATCTTCTTTCCTACTTCCGTTTTTTTACCTCAGTCTTCTACATACTATATTTCTGTCTCAATATCGAATCCATTTATCACTATATAGCCTTTTCACCATCAAAACAATAAAAAAACACATACTTGTCTATTCATACATTCTGTTACGATGCCGTAGGTATATCCTCACATGAAGATAGGTCGGAAAGGGAGGTGGCTGGCCGCGCAGAAGTCAAAGATTCCTGTTAATTCTTTCCATTTTTTAAAGAAAGTTGAACGATGTACATGTTTGTCGGAGGGAGGGCTGTTCTTCAAAGCGCGAGGTGTTACTCTTGGTAATCGACAGCAAGAGAGTAAGCCGAGAATAAGAGATATTGATCATAAAAAGAGTAAGAGGCAACATGGACAAGGTAAGCGTTCGGATCAAAGACTATATACGAAAGATAGGAAAGCTTCCAAAAGGGCTGTGAGCACCAACGATCAGCTGCTAGTGTGATATCTGAACAATAGATGGCGTTGTGTCCAAGTTGTGTCGTCTGTTTGTTTACTCTTATGAAACTTCACTTTTTATTCAAAATGGTCTCAAAGGGTATACCATGTGTCGTGTGCCATGTCACAAAACATGAACGGCCAGAATTGGTTTTTCACACATTTCCGAAGAACAAGAAAAGGTGTATTATTTAGTAATTGACGATTAATAAAGAGATATATCATGTCATATTACTTTTCGCAATTTTAGGTCCATGGCATGGTGAGAGTTCTTATTTTTACAAAGTGCATATTTTGCAGAGCCCTTGAGTGGGTTAATGCCTTGAGACATGAGCCGCTCAGAGAAAAAAAAACATCAACCAAATAATTAGAGGCAGTCAAATATGCCCATTTTTTTTTTCTTTCTTTCTTTCTTTTTTCTCCTTTTTCTAATAATGTACCACGTACGCATATAGGCCTATATATTATCTGTATATATATATATTTTTTTTTTTTACATTTGCAAGCATTAGTACGTTGTTACACTTTTTACATTGTTTTTGCATGTATTCAGATACAGTATTGTGGCAAGTTTGTTTTATACTATCCGGTTTGATTTGCAATACAATGACATATTGTGATGATTTGGTTATGCTTTCTAATATGTTCAATTTACAAGCATGCTCATATTGAACTATCTCTAAAGATTGGTTTTCCTTGAAATAAAGAAATGCTCCGCATAAATGTGTTTTGTATAACATTTCTTTAATATTTAAGAGAGCAAAAATAATTAATATGTTACAGAAAAAATACAAACTACTAGGAAATGTGGATAAGGGCTATTTGTACTGACATTGTTAATAACAAAAATATCTATAATAACAGAATAGTTTTGAATATTATGCATATTGTTTTATAATTTAATATCAATATGAAAATATACATGTGCATGGGGTCATGAAATATAAAAATCATGTTCAACTATTTCAAAACTTTGTTTGAATTATACCCAGAAAATTATAACATTGTATTTCATATTATTACTATACATATTATAATATAGTGTTTATAAATGATATTGTTTTACATTGTCTATAATCATTAATAAAAGTTGTATTTCATTAATTACCATCGATATCTTTGTAACAATACAACTAAAATTGATATAAATAGTAGTGTAATAGTTACCCCTGGAAAAGTTTTCTTTTTGTAGTTATATATCTGAACAAGAGATGGCGCTGGTATGAGATTGCGGCCTCACATTTTTTTTAAATGGTAGGATAGGTGCTTTCCTATCTTTCGTATATAGTCTTTGGTTCGGATTTAGGTGACCGTTGATGTGACCATTTGTTTGTTGTTGCAAAATGAAAGCTCGTTTGAGG
>NW_028234433.1:15007858-15012858 GCF_977035675.1 Penaeus japonicus
CTCACTCTGAGGACCCTAGTTCAAGTCAAGGTTAGGGAGATAAAATTTGTATTTCTATATCAAAATGAGTTGCTATATTTATATTCACCACATTCTACATCAAAAACTAGCATTTATTCATTTCCTTTTATTTCCCTATTTGACTATCGTTGTTTTGCATGTCCTCAATCCCTTATCCGAAACCATTGGGTCTTGTTCTGTTCTGCAAATAAAAACTTCTGTTATCCATAGGGATATCTATTTATACAGATCTTTTTGACATTTTCACAGTGAAATTAACTCGGAAATATTCCCTCCCTCCAGTCGGCTAATTGTCTCTCTCTCATGCTGTCGATGCGCCGCGTGCACCCAAATGGGATTAATTAGAAAATGAAAATGACGTAAGCATTTGAATGGAGGAGTTAACCTTGTGTCTGATAATATTTTTAGTCGTTGGGTTAAGTTTGAAGTTCGAAAGTTGAGTTCGTTATGGTAAATGTGTTATGTATACTAAATCCATAAAAAAAAATACATAGCAGAGATTTATCTTTAGTTTATGATCATAAGCATGTTTTAACATTTATTAATTGCAAGCCAGTAAACTTTTAAGTAACAGATTTTGCTGTTGATGTAACAGGTTCAGAAGGAAACCGCAAATGCAACACGAACACGAAATCAAAACAAATCGTACATGTGGATCTAATTATTGCAAACATCACCGAGTATTAGATCATTTTCCCAAATCGAACTTTAATAGGATGTAGAATTACTTTAGATCGTTGCAATCATCATTATTCTTTTTATAAGCAGTATTGCCTTCCTTTTTATTTTATTTATTTATTTATTTTTTTTTTTACCAAAAAAATATATATATTCTTCAAACGGTATTACTACCATCCGTCAAAACTTGTTATGTTCTTCAACCGACAAATGTAGAAAGAGTAAGAATCAAAATTAATAAGTCACCCATTCCAGATGTACTGTATAATCTGCCTTTCCGTATTTCAGCAAGATTACAAAGCCTGTATACATTCTCATTCATTCCCTTACTAAGTCACTAAGCAAGATAATCTAAAGGTATTCGACATTGTCATTGGGTTCCTGTCCGTACGGAAACATTTTAAAGGAAAGGAATTGTAACCTTAGCCCAATGTTTTGTTATATATACCATTGTAGTTACCCTAATGGATGTATTCAGTTTGAATCATTATGTAGTATTAAGAAGGGGAGAGTATGTTGATTATTACATGAGAAATGCGACTCTCATAGTGGTGTTTACTAAATTGGCTCAATTGCAGTTCATGTCTTATAAGCAGTATCATAAATCTCTCACATGCTACAAACTATATCTGTAAAGAGTATATACAAAAGCATTAAGAAATACATAAGCAGTGCCGTTCCAAAGTAAAGATCTAATTCAATTGATATGATTTGAGTTTAAGTAAACAAACCCAAACTTTATACCCACAATAAAACTAATTAAATGATACCTACTAACACACGCATGCGTATATGCGCTTGACTGTGGGAGACTGTATTTAAGCAATGTTTCTGTGTAGATGCATATGTACAAAAACGTGTGTAGATACATGTGTGTGTGTATGTGTGTGTAGATGCATGTGTACAGAAACGTGTGTAGATGCATGTGTACAGAAACGTGTGTAGGTGCATGTGTACAGAAATGTGTGTAGATGCATGTACAGAAATGTGTGTAGATGCATGTACAGAAATGTGTGTAGATGCATGTACAGAAACGTGTGTAGATGCATGTGTACAGAAACGTGTGTAGATGCATGTGAACAGAAACCTGTGTAGATGCATGTGAACAGAAACCTGTGTAGATGCATGTGAACAGAAACCTGTGTAGATGCATGTGTACAGAAACCTGTGTAGATGCATGTGTACAGAAACGTGTGTAGATGCATGTGTACAGAAACGTGTGTAGATGCATGTGTACAGAAACCTGTGTAGATGCATGTGTACAGAAACGTGTGTAGATGCATGTGTACAGAAACGTGTGTAGATGCATGTGTACAGAAACCTGTGTAGATGCATGTGTACAGAAACCTGTGTAGATGCATGTGTACAGAAACGTGTGTAGATGCATGTGTACAGAAATGTGTGTAGATGCATGTGTACAGAAACGTGTGTAGATGCATGTGTACAGAAACGTGTGTAGATGCATGTGCACAGAAATGTGTGTAGATGCATGTGTACAGAAACGTGTGTAGATGCATGTACAGAAACGTAAAGATGCATGTGTACAGAAATGTGTGTAGATGCATGTGTACAGAAATGTGTGTAGATGCATGTGTACAGAAACGTGTGTAGATGCATGTGTACAGAAACGTGTGTAGATGCATGTGTACAGAAACGTGTGTAGATGCATGTGTACAGAAACGTGTGTAGATGCATGTGTACTGCACAGAAACGTGTGTAGATGCATGTGTACAGAAATGTGTGTAGATGCATGTGAACAGAAACGTGTGTAGATGCATGTGCACAGAAATGTGTGTAGATGCATGTTTACAGAAACGTGTGTAGATGCATGTTTACAGAAACGTGTGTAGATGCATGTGAACAGAAACGTGTGTAGATGCATGTGCACAGAAATATGTGTAGATGCATGTGTACAGAAACGTGTGTAGATGCATGTGAACAGAAACGTGTGTAGATGCATGTGAACAGAAACGTGTGTAGATGCATGTGAACAGAAACGTGTGTAGATGCATGTGTACAGAAACGTGTGTAGATGCATGTGCACAGAAATATGTGTAGATGCATGTGTACAGAAACGTGTGTAGATGCATGTGAACAGAAACGTGTGTAGATGCATGTGTACAGAAACGTGTGTAGATGCATGTGCACAGAAACGTGTGTAGATGCATGTGCACAGAAACGTGTGTAGATGCATGTGAACAGAAACGTGTGTAGATGCATGTGCACAGAAACGTGTGTAGATGCATGTGCACAGAAACGTGTGTAGATGCATGTGCACAGAAATGTGTGTAGATGCATGTTTACAGAAACGTGTGTAGATGCATGTTTACAGAAACGTGTGTAGATGCATGTTTACAGAAACGTGTGTAGATGCATGTGTACAGAAACGTGTGTAGATGCATGAGTACAGAAACCTGTACATGCATCTACGTGTGTAGATGCATGTGTACAGAAACATGTGTAGATGCATGTGTACAGAAACGTGTGTAGATGCATGTACAGAAACGTAAAGATGCATGTGTACAGAAACGTGTGTAGATGCATGTGTACAGAAACGTGTGTAGATGCATGTACAGAAACGTAAAGATGCATGTGTACAGAAACGTGTGTAGATGCATGTACAGAAACGTAAAGATGCATGTGTACAGAAACGTAAAGATGCATGTGTACAGAAACGTGTGTAGATGCATGTACAGAAACGTAAAGATGCATGTGTACAGAAACGTGTGTAGATGCATGTACAGAAACGTAAAGATGCATGTTTACAGAAACGTGTGTAGATGCATGTACAGAAACGTAAAGATGCATGTGTACAGAAACGTAAAGATGCATGTGTACAGAAACGTGTGTAGATGCATGTTTACAGAAACGTGTGTAGATGCATGTGTACAGAAACCTGTGTAGATGCATGTGAACAGAAACGTGTGTAGATGCATGTTTACAGAAACGTGTGTAGATGCATGTGTACAGAAACCTGTACATGCATCTACGTGTGTAGATGCATGTGTACAGAAACGTGTGTAGATACATGTGAACAGAAACGACTGCTGATGCATATGTGCGTATTAGCACAAATATCTTGCTTCACCGATAGATTCGAAACTGCATTTTATTTTCGATTTTCGTTTTTCATTTTTGTTCCTTAGCAATTCCTTTTTTTTTCCTCCCCCTCGCCATCTTATCATTTTTTCAAGTGCAACGTTGAAAAAAAATTAATGAGAACTAAGAACATCACATTGCAAGGTTTCAATATTGCATCTTCGTCAGAATTTCGTGGTGAATGAGAATTAATCATTTCTCAATGCAAGATATATGCAATTGACGTTTCATTATTGAATCTTAATCAGAATTGCAATGAATGGACATGAATAATTCCACAGTGAAAGTTATGCAACTGACATGTGGTATCTGACACCTTCATTACCTACGTATCTTCATATGTTCAACGGGCGGTGAATCCATATGATATCATTTATGAATATTATGATGATGATAATAATAATAATGATATTTTAAGTATAACAATGATGATAAGAATAATAATGAAAATGATTCCAATAACAACAACAGTAATAAAAATAATGATAATGATAACAATGATGATAATAACAATAACAGAAATAACAATTATGATAATTATCATCATCATGACAATGATAATAAAATAACAACGATAATAATAACAAATAGATCCGTGTACATGAGTGTGCTGCAGTAAATGCAGCTCATAGACCGATATGAAACATTTCATCACATGCGAGCGATGTGGTGAGCATCACTTCCATGCAGGTAATCCCGGTTCGATATCCGGCCGCCATTCATTTTTGTTATTTTGAATTATATTTTTACTAGTATAATTGCTGTTATTACTATCAACGTTATCTTTATTACTATCATTATTGTTATCATCATTATTATTACTATTATTGCCATTTATATTATGATTATCATCATCATTACAATCTTGTTTTGTAGAACTGATGTGGCCTTGTTGCACGTACATGAGTAGATGGATTCCTTTATTGAACAAACATATTCAACATTAACACAAAGGGCCTTCAAAAACGCCACATATCACACCAGTGCTATTCTACCCAGGTGGACAGTCTACCCTAAAATGACCGAGATTTAGTCAGAGATCAATATCAGTCCCAGGTGTGTGGACAAGATCGTGTCTACCTTTCAGAATGGATTTGTGACTCACCTGCTTGATACTTCAGCTGTAATTTCACCCTCTTTGCCCTCTCTTTCAAACTGAACGGGATATCTAACATGTTGTATGTTATGAGAGGACATCAATA
>NW_028234433.1:15020358-15022858 GCF_977035675.1 Penaeus japonicus
TACGAGAGAGAGAGAGAGAGAGGAGGGGGTGGGATAGAGAAAGAGGGGGATAGAGAGAAAGGGGGGGGGAAGAGAGAAAGAGAGAGACTAGAGAGGAGAGATGGCAAGAGAAAGAGAGGAGGGTAGAGAGAGAGCGAATGAGAGAGGCAGAGACCAAGACAGACAGACAGACAAAACGATAAAGACAAAGAGTGAAAGTGAGGATAAATTGCTTGGTATCTAATGCATAAAAATACATATTTGGCCTGACAGACATTTGCATGAGAATCCACGTGATCTGCAGCTGCTACTTATGATTTATCTCAAATCCGCAAGAAGGCAATAGCCTGTTGTAAAGACAAGCATTTACATTGATATTGTTATTCCTACTAGCAATGAGACCACTGATTATATTAATGCTGTTCCTGTTGCTGTGTATATTACTGTTAAAGGTGCTGCTGTCGGTGCTTGAACTCCTTTGCTGGAACCAGTTTTTGTTCGGAGTGTGGTAACACGGACGCCCTGTGAGGGACTTTGGTGACCTTATGGGTATTCTTCAAGGGTGCGTGGCTGCAGGGTTTCTTTACACACACGCACACACACAAATATATATGTGCGTGTGTGTGTGTGTGTGTGCGTGTGTGAGAGAGAGAGAGAGAGAGAAAGAGAGAGAGAGAGAGAGAGAGGTTGCGTACATATGAATACATACAAACAAACATTAACCCTCATCAGGGAAAAGATACATACATAAAGACATACATGCAAGCATACATGTTTATATGTATATATGTATATATATATATATATATATATATATATATATATATATATATATATATATATATTTATATATAGACAATATATATATATATATATATATATAGATTATATATAATATATATATATATATATATAGAGAGAGAGAGAGAGAGAGAGAGAGAGAGAGAGAGAGAGAGAGAGAGAGAGAGAGAGAGAGAGAGAGAGAGAGAGACATAAAAGTATGTGTGTGTGTTTGAGTAGAATTAGTCATAACATTAGATTCTGAACAATGTAAATAAGAGTATGTAAATGTAAATAGGTGAATTACTCTTTCCCACCTTATGCTGATCTTTGAAACGCTGACTGCCAGTGAGATACACGTGCGTACAAAATAGACGCGTTGGCATCTCCGACCTCCGAATAGGCAAGTCTCACTCACGTTTTCCTGTTCAGTGTGTAGCCATGACCTACTGTGTATGTTTTCCTTTAGTCTTTTTGTAGCACAGCCATTTAAGCGGACTGTTTTTTGTTTGTTTTTTACTAAGAAACAATTATCGAAGTATCCATGTGAAGGATTCATGCTGAACAAGTTGAAAACAAAACGACGAAGAGAAACACAGGTATATTCGTGTATTTGACCAAAAATTCGTATCTTATAGGCGTATACATGCGTACCAGTGTTACCAAATTTAGCATAATTTTATGCTTTTAGTCTAGCATTATTTCTAGCATAATTGATCTTTTTAGCATAATTCTAGCATAATTCTGCTATGTCTGGCATAAATTTTAGCATAATTATAACCGCTTTCAAAATTGGTTTAATATTTTTCCCCGTTTAATCGACAAAAAAAAAAAAGAAGTGTTATTTATGTATGCACTGCCCCAACGATATATACACGATCGTTCATCCTCGTGCATTAAATAATTGTTCCCGTTCAATTCCTGCACAGTACAGAAGGTTACTCAGTGACAGTCGCGTACACGTCACGTACAGTACACGTACCAGTACTAGCCAGCGGCGGCCAGCCTCAGTGCCGCAGCATCACCGGGGGAAATACCCACTACTCTCCAAACTTGTTAAAGCATTATTAACCATACCAGTATCTAATGCAGATTGTGAGAGAATATTTTCAATGGTTACTTTGAAAAAGACGGAGAAAAGAAACAGGCTAAAAAACAGTAGTCTGGCAAATGAAATCGTAAGTGGAGAGGGAATCAGACTGAGTGAGTGCGTAAAATTTGAGCCCTCAGCAGACATGATCAAGTCGATGGGTAAGAATATATTCCCTCAGTGGCGTAATGATCAGTAAGTAGTAATGAACTTGGGCAAGTGAAGACTTAAATTTTTATTTGGAGAAAAGTTTTCTTGAAACCCGAATTTAAAGGGTAATTTGCATAGTCCTACTGAAAAAAAAGAGTTATTTTGGCATCATCTGTTTTGCGAAGCTGCTTTTCATTTATTTCATGATTGATTTTTATTCGGTAGGCTGTCTGGTTTATATCAATTAGGCCTATGTTTCCATTAAAGTATGGTGATTGTGCATAGTCCTACTGAAAGCAATTTTTTATGCTAATTTGTCATCATCTGTTTTGCGAAGCTGCTATTCATTTATTTAATAATTGCATATTCTATTCGGTAGGCTATCTGGGTTATATCAGTTAGGCCTATGTTTCCATTAAAGTATGGTAATTTTGCATAGTCCTACTGAAAAAAATGTTTTTAAGTTCCTTTGGCATCATCTGTTTTGCGAAGCTGCTCTTC
>NW_028234433.1:15027858-15032858 GCF_977035675.1 Penaeus japonicus
GCTTACCTTGTCCATGTTGCCTCTTGCTCTTTTTATGATCAATATCTCTTATTCTCGGCTTACTCTCTTGCTGTCGATTACCAGGAGTAACACCTAATGCCTTGAAGAACAGCCCTCCCTCCGACAAACATGTACATCGTTCAACTTTCTTTAAAAAATGGAAAGAATTAACAGGAATCTTTGACTTCTGCGCGGCCAGCCACCTCCCTTTCCGACCTATCTTCATGTGAGGATATACCTCCGACATCATAGCAGAATGTATGAACAGACATGTATGTTTTTTTAATAGTATTGATGATAAAAAGAAAAGACTGCACAGTGACAAACGGATTCGATGCTGAGACATAAATATGGTAAGTAGAAGACTGAGGTGGAAAAAAATACAAGTCGGAAAGAAGATGTAGGCCTATGCACACAGCCAGTATTGTTATCAAAATTAGAAAGAATGATAACTGGATATCGTCTATGAGCGTGTATGTATGTGTGTGTGCACATGTTTATGTATATACATATCTATATATATACTAAGATAAGATATACTTTATAATCAAATTGCATATATAAATATATATATATATATTTATATATATATATATATTATAAGAAATTCTTTGATATGGCAGCTCAATATATTTACAAACATAACATACACAAAGACTACGAAACTAGAACATACTAGGTCTCACAAAACACACCCAAACATAAAGAAACATATCAACCTGTCGACATGTAATCGCAAATAATTTGTTTCTTTGACACAAAGGAATCCACGCCCCTCCCCCTCCCTTCTACCCGCACCTCCTTCGGGAACTCCAGACCTCGTCGTATTGACGAAGGGGGCGGAGTGAGAGAGAGAAGGTGTGTGTGTGTGTGTGTGTGTGTGTGTGTGTGTGTTTGTGTTGTGTGTGTGTGTGTGTGTGTTTGTGTGTGTGTGTGTGTGTGTTGTGTGCGTTGTGTGTGGAGTGTGTGTGTGTGCGTGTGTGTGTATGTGTGTGTGTGTGTGTTTGTGTGTGTGTGTGGTGTGTGTGATGTGTGTGTGTGTGTGTGTGGAGTTTGTGTGTGTGTGTGTGTGTGTGTGCATGTGTGTGTGTGTGTGTTAAAATTCGGGGACTGTCCAGCGCGTGACCTCGAGATAGGATTCATAATGGCGGATGGTGCAAGAGATGCTATACCTGAATGTAGAAGTGGGGAGAAAATAGCCACGGGTAACTAGGGTCTCATAGCTTGTGTTTATTATTATTATTGTTATTGTTTACCTGTTTGTATCCCCATTTAGCAGGACGGCGCCACCTTAAATAGCTTGAAGTATCGAAAGAAGACAATAGCGCATATGAGGATTACAACCCATTATAGAATTGAGTATTTAATACACTTGCTAACAGCTCAAAATGATGATTGAAAAGGTTATTGCACTATATTGATAGTTTCTAGTATTTTTAGAAGTCTTAGAATAAGAAGTTATTAGAGTTTTGAGAATCATGTAGATTTGCATCTTTAAACATCCAGTTAATTGGAAACTGAAAATACAACTAGATTCAGACAACAGTAATAGTTGTTGTTTTTTTCTTTATTTTAGCTAATTCACTGTGATATATCTGAGACTGCTATCCAGTCTTCAGTAAATTTCGTTCTGTGTGCCCTCATCAGGAGATAAAGCTATTTTATCCTATAGACTTCAGATTTTTTTTTTTTTTTTTTTCATTGTGTGATGTTTGGGATTTATGATGATTATGAGTTTTGATGTTCAAATTTCATTTAAGGTGTGAGATGTAAAAGATACATAATACATTTAGTTTACCATACGTAATGATAGATGGAAGGAGAGGATACAATTGAGATAGAGAACAGGATGATAGTAATAGCAAGCGTAAGGAATGAGAGAGATATAGATAAAAAGAGAAAAAGAGAGAGAGAGACAGATTGAGAATGGGCGGAGAGACTATAACAGTAAGCGTGAGAGAGAGAGAGAGAGGGAGGGCAGCAGAGAGAAAAAATCATAACACAATCCATCATTTCGAAACATCCTTAAACCGCTCTATTTACCTATGCATGTCTGCACCGCTATCTCACAAAATAGCCTCGTCATTCATATGAGGAACACGACGTCGCAACAAGTGCTACCGAACCTCGCCACGGAAGCTGACAAGGCGCGAGTCACCCCTGGATCTCAGGCAGGTTGTCCCAAAAGCTCGAACCAGAGGGTCGACACCGCAACCCGCTCCCGAGTCGTTCTGTAGCTCGTCGACACGTTGGGATAAGTTCGACGTCGTTTCGTGTTTGTAAGCATATATTGCAACTGGGTGTTGTTAGTAAGGAAATGTGGAGATTTACGCGTTGCTTCAGTTTCGAAGCTGAATAAAAAAAATGGGGATTTCTAAGCTGAAACTGGTTTGTGGAGAGCATTTTCTTAATATAAAGGGTTGGTATTTATAGTGTCTCGGTCCTAGTTTGTATGGGTGGTTTGTGCCGTTCCGTGGACCTACATAATACACACGACCTCTCTAAAAGATGGCTGAGAGTTGTTTCGACAGGTTGCTGTGTTTAACTGAAAAGGAACCGTAAAGGATAGCGTGCCATGGCGAATTAGGCAAAATAAATGGACATATAAATGATGAAAAATATACGATTCTGAGCCGTAATGTACGTACCGCCCATCAAGAAACCGAGTGACTCAGTTTATACACTTAGTGAGCAAAATTGAGTCATCCTTTGTAAAGATAGAGCATTACAGTGCCAAACATAATACAGTGCCATGTTTCCTGTAGCATCTAAAGGAAGGTTATAACTCGTATAAGCTTTTCAAAGGAGAAGAAAGTAGAGGAGGATGTTAGTGGGTAAATTTCTGCGATTATTTAAAGACCATGATTTTTTTTTTTCTCTCTCTCTCTCTTTTTTTTTTTTGTATGATATCACGATCTTTTTTTTCAACATTGTTCCCTTTGATGTAGTTTTGCTTTGATATGTTATTCGAAAAATCAATGTCAGTCTTTTTACGCTATTTACGATTCATAAGTATTAGCGTAAATACATACTTTAGATTAGGTTAGATAGATTACATACTTTGAAACATGCACTTACACATAGTATTGCTTCCAGCAAGTGAAATATAAAACATTTCAGGTTTGTATATTGTGCAAATGTTAATACTCATATAGAGAAATGTAAAAGAAATGCGGATGAAATACGGGAATGCATTGATAGATATAGAGAACTTATTTAGAAATTTTACATAGAAAATTCTTTAGAAATTGTACATTATAAATTATACATATATACGTGATTAAAATCATAATATTTTGTTAATTGTATATGGTTACATCATTCTATATGCAGAGGAACCCACAACGAACTAAACAATACAACAAATCTTTCTAATTCTGAATTTGGTTGAAAAATCGTATTTCAGTGGTTGTGTTTGATTTACCCAAATACTTGTAAATCTTAACTGTTGTGTTATGTAATAAATTGTAGGATATTGTAAATTGCGATAATTATCTTTTTATGATTTCCATTTGTATCGAATATAGAAACTGAACTATTGTTACACTTTAGTCTATGGGGTTGAAAACCCACATTTCACACGATGGGATTTCCGGTACCATTGCTTTCAGATTTTATCGTTTTGTATATTTTGTATTACATACATGCAGACCAGAAACTGAGAGAAGGAGCAGAAGAGTAAGTCGGAGAAAGAGGAATGGAGATAGGAATATAGATGTAAGAAGATATAGTGATAAAAGTATAGGGAGGTGGTGACAGAGAATGAAAAATATAAAGAAAATGAGCAAAAGGGAAAGAAAGCGAGAGAGAGGGAGAGATAGATAAAAAGCAGAAACAAATTAAATTTGATTTAGCAGGAAAACAAAGTACTATACACTCCCTGTCCACACTACTGCGTGAGACCTTGCCTCGCAGACCGGGCACAAGGCCCTACGAGCCACCACTTCCTTGCAAGCGGGTCAGTGCGGTCATTGCAAGAACTTTCCATTTCGTATTTGTAGAGGATTTTTCACTCCTCTTGGGGATGTGCTAATATGTGTGTGCGTGTGTGTGTGTGTGTGTACCCGTGTGTGTGTGCGTGTGTGTGTGTGTGTGTGTACGCGTGTGTATGTGCGTGTGTGTGTGTATTTGTGTGTGTGTGTGCAGTCATCGCATTCGCTCCTTTTAGGGATGTGCCAGTGTGTTTGTGTATGTGTCTGCGTGTATGTGCGTGGGTGCTTAATTAATGGTAGGTGTGCAGACACGTGTGTGAATATCCTAGGCAAGTCACTCGTGATTTGGATGAATATCGCTGCGTCATTGTTCACCAAGGGCCGTGCCGAGTCCGTTTCTATTTGCGATCGCCATGGTCTACCCGACAGAGGACGTGAGAAAAGAACCTCCTTGGAATGTGATGTTTGAAGATTATGTGATGTTGCATACGGAGGCAAGAGAAGCTAGAGGAAGAGAGAGGTATTCTTGAAAAGAAAAGAAAGAAAATGGAAGTCAGCAACAAGAAACCAATCTACCCGTGCGAAGGAGGGCGGGAAAAGGCAAACGGAAGTGTCAGGACTCCGGGGGAAAGCGTTCTGAGGGCGGCAGAATTAACAGCATATCAATTGAAAGAGACTCAGACAAATAGGTGGCTAAAGGAGGAAGGCAGGGTGGAATAGGCATAGGAATAGGGTGACAAAGGGGATCCTGTACGATAGATAAGGACCAGAGTGAGTGCAGCGGAGGATGTTTAATTAACATGGTGCTGAAGATGATGGTGAACCCGGTGATGCTGCAAGGAACGGAAGCGGTAGCAGTGACAAAGGGACAGGAGAGACGCGAGGAAGTGACCGAGAGAAAGATGCTGAGAACCCCATCAGAGGCGATCCCATTGGACAGATTCTGGAGCGAGGTAGATCTAGGAAATCTAGGAACTGGAGCGATGGGAGAGAAGTTGAGAGAGGTGCCTGAGATGGGTGCGTTCACCTGTACCGAAGATACGAGACTTAGGGAAGAAAGTGGAGGGG
>NW_028234433.1:15040358-15050358 GCF_977035675.1 Penaeus japonicus
GGAACTGGGTCTGTTATCTGTTTTGTGGTAAACATACGTGTTTTGAAACTGGCCTTCCTCTCTCTCTCTTTCTCTCTCTCTCTCTCTCTCTCTCTCTCTCTCTCTCTCTTTCTATCCTTCTTACTCTCCCTCTCTCTCTGCCCCTCCCCCTCCCTTTCTCCCTCTTTCTTTCTTTCTTTCTTTATCTTTCCTTCAGTCTCCCTCCAGCACTAACTTTGGTTTTACATCAATTTCTACCGCTTCCTCTATCTTTTCTCTTCCTCTTTCTCTATCTCGATCTATCTCTTTGCAAGATAAGGAATATTGGGCTCGGGAGAGGTTTGCGCTCTCTGAGTGCTTTTATTTTCTTCCAGGATGGGGATGCAGGAGGATACATTGGATGATGAGACAAAGGAGGCTTTCTTAAGGTAGGAAATGTTTAAAAATTGTTTTATTTTTTCTTGTGTTTCGTGATTAGCAGGATTCGATATCGACAAATGAAAAATACTGAACTAGCTTCACTAAAGCGACGCGGAGTAAAGCCTATTAATGTGAGATAAAGCGATTGTCTATTAGGAGAGAAAGTCTGTCGGCTATAGCTTTTTTTTAACGTAAGATAAAGACCTCCATAGTATTGCGTCATTATATACTGCTAGTGCCTCTCCTTGCGGGTAGTCGAGATTGGTAAGTTCTCTGTTATGGTGGGTCAAGGTGCTCAGCTGATGCACCGTACTTGACTGTAGATGCTTAAGCTTTGATGGTACAGATGTTAGTGTATATGTATCCCGATTCCTGATTGTTTTTTTAGTGTAAAAGAAACCGGGACATATGCTTAATAACTTGTTATTCGCCGCCTCCGCCTTCCCTTCTTCCTTCCTTTCTTTCCTCCCTCTTTATTTACGAGTTAAGGATAGTCAAAGGTCTGCTAATGGGAGATTATACGGATACGGGAGATATCTAAAAATGTATAAAAGTGGTTCCTATAACATTTATCATCGTTTATTCAAAACGTTTGTAGAAAAAAACACCATATAAAATAGTTTACTAAGACATGAAATCCAGGACTTCGGATCTGCTTTCTCATCCGCCAGCAAACCTCTTTTATATAAAATGGGTTATCCTGTTAATCTATCACCATGGAATGTCTTGCGAATCACGAAGCACTTAGACCTCCATGTAAGTCCCTCCCTGACAGGACGTTGAACCCTAATTGTAGATTCCCCTTGCGTTTACCGGCGTTCATTCGGCATGTGAATGAGTGTGAATGGACGGGTGTTGTGTTGTAGGCTTGTATGTCCTGATCCCCAATTTCGTTATGGTGATTATGGGCACCTAGTTATTTTTTTGGTGTTGCGTTTGTTTTGTCTTGTTTTTTTGTTTCTCACTTTGTTTACCTGGAGGTTAGTATCATTGATCCGAAATCAGAGGTAGCATAGCCCTTGAACTAGATGTTGTATGAGGAATATTGCAAAGGTGTCTTGTATTGCAATGTAGACCAGCGTTAGAATTGTTTTCGAGTAGATCAGTTATCGGTTAGATTTACGCCAGTGCGAAATATGTATATGATTAACTCGTTATTTCGTTCCGATGGTGGATAATTATCTGTTCTTAGGATAAGCAAGTTAGATTTTAGAAACGTCATTTTATTTATAATGGGGGTGATTAGGATGATAAAACAATGACTATTATTAGGAGTCCAACAGCTATTACCAATAATGTTTCCGCTTCTGCTTCTAATGCTATTACTACTACTACTACTAATAATAATAATAATAATAGCAATAATAATAATATAATTACTACTTCTACTACTTCCACTGCAATATTGCTACTGCCTTCACTACTGCTAACTCTACCACAATAACAATTACCCTAGAAAATATGCTATATATATTCTAATTCTGTTATAAATTACACTTCTCATTTCCTTGCAAGAACATACAATTCATTTCACATATAGAATTTTCTTCTTTAGAATGCGTTGCTTACTATATAGATAAAACATCATTGTGCAAATATAAGCATCGCAAAATATAGATCTACACGATATATACGTTACTATTATTGTATGAACTTACATCAGCCATTTTCCAAAACGAAATATAACATTTAACTTCATTTGATTTCCATTTGAAAGAATTAACACTAAGGAACAGGAATATATCGTATATATGCTTTTATTATATATGAATTAACGTAATATCTTTGAGTCACTTACTTAAGCATCAGTATTCTGCCCTTGTTTCGTTCAGATGGAAAACGAGCCATTTATCATTCTCTTCTTGTTTATGTTTGTAGTAGAGGGTAAGATCAAGGCTGCCATAGTGTGGGGGGAATTCTTAATTCTCCCTAGAAGGGTTGAATAATGTATTTAGAGTAGGGTCTTGTATTTTTATTTGTTTCATGTTTTTTTTGCTCTACAAGAATATAGATATAGATGCACACATATATATCCAAAGGTACACACATGGATGCGGGATACGCGCGCGCACACACACACACACACACACACACACACACACACACACACACACACACACACACACACACACACACACACACACACACACACACACACACACACACACAAACAAACATATACATTCACACACACACACAAACACCAAAACTCACACTCAAACACACTCTCATACTTATACATATGGAGAGAGAGAGAGAGAGAGAGAGAGAGAGAGAGAGAGAGAGAGAGAGAGAGAGAGAGAGAGAGAGAGAGAGAGAGAGAGAGAGAGACAAGCAATTCCTCGAACACCATTTTCCTACGCGCCCAAACGAAGGTCAAGAACACTCGCATCTAACAAGCCATCTTCCTTCCTTCCTTCCTCCCGCAGTGAGTCAGGGACAAAGGTGATCTCGAAGATGGGCGAGGGCGGCGGCGGCGGCGGGGGCGACGGAGAGGGGAGTCCTTCAGGAGAGATGTGTGTGGTGCGGCCTACCCTCAACGTGTCGCAGCGCTGCAGGAATTACCACTTCGACCCTGGCCATTCACCTGGTGAGCTCTTTCGCGCGCTCGCCGTCTGCTTTCGATCCCTTCCGTCTTATTCTTCTCCTCATTATTCTCTTCTGTTTTTGCTATCATAGAGTATTTCCTTTTCTTGTTTTTGTTTATCTATGTATTTTTATGTATTTTATTTATGTATTAGTTATTTCTTTATTATTCCTTCCTTATTATGTATTTTATTATTGTGAATGATTTTACATTTTACTTTTATTTAGTTTAGTGTATATATATATATATATATATATATATATATAATTCTCAATGGGCGGGAAATAAGTTGGCAGTTCGCGCGTGTGCACAAGGACTGTCTGGCATCCCTCACCTCCAGCCAGTTCAATTCAGTTCAGAGAGTTATAAAAAAAAATGTGAAACTGAATCGCGACCCTGGGCCGCTTAGGGTCGGTTCATTTCTCATGCGACCTCAACTTTTTTTCCGGTATTTTCCCTCTGTCTTTACCATTAACGACTTTTTGTATGGGAAGGAAGTATTCTGAAGTTTTGCATTTGTCGAAAGTACGGCTTCCTGTGAGGTTGCAATGTACCGTCTAGCAAGAGAGCTTAAGGAAACACGATCATAAAACATGTATCTTTAACTTCAACCTTGCCTGCAGGAGTAATATAATCGCACCTCGCCCCCTCCCTCCCTTTCCCAAGAGGATGCTTTACAAACACCAAAGCAAGGACGCAAGCAACACTAATCGGATGACCTCTCTCCGGACAGGGCTGCGGGAGGCGATCCAGACGAAGGTCAGGAAAACATGCAGCTTCTCATGCGGTTGCCTGACGTCAGCCGTCAGCGCCCGCCTGCCCATCCTGTCATGGCTGCCGGCATACAACTTCAGGGAGTATCTTCTCGGCGATCTTATTGCTGGCGTTACTATTGCCATCATGCATATTCCCCAAGGTGAGATTTGGTTAGTGAATATTGAAAATTAGATAATTAAGTATGAATCGTACCCAGGCATTTGTCTTTCTAGTGTGTCATCATACTGGTTGCGATCATAACTAATCGTGACGAAGCTTAACTAATCCGTTCAAATAAGTAGTTTATCACTGCAGACTGCATTAAAGCTGCTGCATATTGAACTCTTGGATACGAAGAGATATAAGATAATATTAATCTGACATTCTGCAGCCCTTGGTTTCCTTCTTTCGGAAACTGAAGACTTTTTTATACCTCTCTTTCTAACAAGTTCGAAAGATGGAAATTAAAACAAAAACTACCCAGCCCGGCGGTAGAATGTTTTGTTATACTTAAACTTCCATGAATACATAAGCGTCCTTGATGATTTTTAAATATAACTCACAGAAAGTCAATAATAGAATCAAGTGAAAAGAAACAGCTCATCACTACGAACAGAGTGTAACAGAAGGTAATCAGAGTAACTACCAAATCGCCAAAGTGACACAATCAGTATCTTTCATGAGGAAAATCCTACCTCGTGCATCTTTCCACTGAAGGATCTTTGATATAAACGTATTTCAGTATAAATAACAAGTATAATCCACTGAAGGATCTTTGATATAAACGTATTTCAGTATAAATAACAAGTATAACTCATTTTTGTGATGGTATATGTATATGATTCTACCTCACTCACCACTGGCTTTCCTACAGGCATGGGCTTCGCGCTGCTTTCCAACCTCCCACCTGTGAATGGCATCTACATGGGCTTCTTCCCCGTGCTGATCTACGCTCTCTTGGGCACCTCTCGACACTGCTCCATGGGTGGGTATCGCGGGGAGGGGAGGGAGGGGGGAGGGGGAGGGAAGGGAGGGAGGGAGGGAGGGAGGGAGGAAGGAGGAAAATTAGGGAGGGAAGAAAGGAAGGAAAGATAAGGGGTAGAAAGGGAAGGGGGAATGAGAAAAGGAAGAAAGGAATGAGGGAGAGGGGGGTGAAGGAAGGAAGAAGGGGATATGGAGACGTAGGTAAAGGAAAGATGGATCATTTGAACGAAGTAGATAAAGGAACTAGGACTATTGTGCAATTATCGCATTATATATTATTTTATATCTATCATACTGTATATTATTATATCATCCTTATGCCATATATCGTTATATGATCATCATATTATATAGTATAAACTCTCGGTATATACAGCATATCTTTTGCGTTTCAAAGTGTACTTTATGTAACCCCTATAAATTAGCTTCCCACTTAGGCCACCCAATCAAAAAAGTCCAAACATGCCACTGAATGACATGGACTATCATTTAATGCCATCAATTCAGGTAGCTTTGCTGTCACCTGCCTGATGACCGGGAAAGTCGTAGCAGATCTAGCCACTCCTGAAGGCAGCGCTGTGGAAGGAGATATGGCAGGCAATTCCACAATGACGGATCCATCCTACACGGCGACTCAAGTGGCGGCCCTGGTGTCCTTCATGGTTGGGATATGGGAGGTGAGTGAGGCATTGGTTGTTTAATGCCTTTTATCACTTAGTGTTTGTGAGCTGTCTTGATGGTAGATCGCTTTCTCGCGTTTTCTATCTCTGTCTCTGTCTGTCTGTCTCTCGCTTTCTCTCTCTCTCTCTCTTTCTCGCTCTCTCTCTCTCTCTCTCTCTCTCTCTCTCTTTCTTTCTCGCTCTCTCTCTCTCTCTCTCTCTCTCTCTCTCTCTCTCTCTCTCTGCTCCATTTTCTTCTCTCTTCTCCATATTCCTCTCTCTCTCTCTTCCTCTTTCCTCTCTCGCTACCCCCTCTCCCTCTCTCTTCTCTCTTCTATCTCTCTCTTTCTCTCTCTCTCTCTCTCTCTCTCTCTCTCTCTCTCTCTCTCTCTCTCTCTCTCTCTCTCTCTCTCTCTCTCTCTCTCTCTCTCTCTCTCTCTCTCTCTCTCTCCCTCTCCCTCTCCCTCTCCCTCCCTCTCCCTCTCCCTCTCTCTCTCCCTCTCCCTATCTCTCTCCCTCTCCCTCTCTCTCTCTCTCTCTGCTTCCTAATATTCCACATACCCTCATTCCTCACAGCTCATCATGGGGATGCTACAACTCGGGTCACTCAGCGTCTTCCTCTCCGAAATGCTGGTGTCCGGATTCACGACCGGCGCTGCCTTCCACGTGTTAACGTCACAGGTCAAGTACCTCTTCGGGATTCAGATCAAGGGATACAGCGGCCCATTCAAGATTATTTATGTAAGTTGTATTATGACTGTATGTAGTTTAACGGGTATAAATAAAATGTCTGCAGAAAATAATTATGTGGAATACAGGCTCAAAAGAAATTCGTGTCTATTGTTTACCATTCTATTGATAACAAACAATAGAGAGAATGGGAATTTACGATAATGAAGACAGATGCAAAATCATTGATATTCTCTAACATTTGTTTTTCTAGACCTACCGTGACATCATCCATCAATTAGTTAATTCCAACATAGCAGCTGTGATAGGCTCCATAATCACAATGGCTGTTTTGATATTGAACAACGAAGTGCTTAAGGTAAGAAATGGAATATTATCACTTATATAGTACTAAAGTAGACATTTTGATGTAATAGTAAAAAATATGATAATGATTATAAGTACACCTTCTACTTAAATAATGTAAATTATAAGAATCTAGGTACTTGTACATACATTTCCCATGTACTTTGAACATATATATTTTCTCTCCAAATCAAACATAGATTTAAACAATACTGAATCGTCATTATTCAAAGCATTCATCTAAATCCAAATCTAGACTCTTTTATCGACTTCCTCTTCCCCAAACAGCCGATATTACGGAAGAAGACGAACATCCCCGTACCCATTGAACTCATAGCCGTTATTCTGGGAACGGCCGCCTCCTACTTCGGGAGGTTGAACGAGCAGTATGACCTCCTCATCGTCGGAGAAATTCCAACGGGGTAAGCTGTTCTCTTTGATGATAATAAGAGGTTATTTGATGATAATAAGAGGTTATTTGATGATAATAAGAGGTTATTTGATGATAATAAGAGGTTATTTGATGATAATAAGAGGTTATTTGATGATTGGGGATAAGGATAAGTTGATAGATGATGATCAGTAATGGTAAGATTGTGTGGTGGTTTGATTATTGTTGGTTTGCAGTTTGTGGAGTATGTGGCGAGTTTTGATTTTGTGTTATGGTGAATTCGACTGAAAGACTTAATATTTATGTTATTTCCAGACTGCCTCAGCCTGAGGTGCCGCCGTTTGAGCTTCTGCCAAAAGTGGTTGTTGATGCTTTTGTTATCACGATTGTAGCATATACAGTATCTTACTCTATGGCGAAAATATTCGCCAAGAAGCATAATTATGAAGTCGATGCAGCGCAAGAGTTTTATTCACAGGTAATGATGATTATGAATCTTTTGTTCTTTACACAAAGGTAATCAAATATAAAAGGAAATCATTGTGTTATTGTGATGCACCATAATTTAAAGAACTATCTTTTTTACTTTTAATCATATCAAATGTCATTTATTCATAAGTAATAGAGGATAATATATTGACACTAAATAAGAAAATAAAAGCCATAGTCAGTTTGCTTAATACAACCCTTACATTACATCAAAGTTAAATCTGTAAAGGCTTCAGAAGTAGCTACTGATACTCTCAAGTAAATCCAGTTAGAAGAATTCCATTTTTCCCAACAGTCTGCAAGTAACGTATTTGGAGCTTTCTTCGGATGTGGTCCCATTGCGGCCTCTCTCGCTCGGTCACTGATTCAGGAAGCAGTTGGGGGTGTCACTCAGATGACAACGGTCATCTCCTGTGCCCTCCTGTTGCTTGTCCTTCTGTTTGTGGGTCCTTTGTTCGAAACGCTTCCAAACGTAAGCTCTTTCGTCGAATACCTATAAGTTTTGGTATCCTTTGATAATGAATGTGCATATTATTTATGTACTGTACTGAGATTATTTTTTTTTTTCATCTTCTCTCCATGCAGTGTGTTCTGTCATCGATCATTGTCGTGGCTCTGAAGGGAATGTTCCTGCAAGTGAATGACCTGAGGAGAGTGTGGGCGATCTCACGTGCCGATGCCTCCATCTGGCTTGTGTCCTTCCTTGCGGTGGTCATCATCGACATCGATTATGGCCTTTTGATCGGAGTCGTGATTTCGCTGTTTGTTTTGCTCTACAGAGGCCAAGCGCCGAGCACAGCCATCCTTGGTTCTGTCCCCAACACAGACGTTTACTTGGATATCAAGAAGTACTCTGCAGTAAGTCTATGGAATCATGTGTTTATATATATTTTTTTATCTCTTTTTTTTTCTCTCTCTCTTTTAAGACAGTAGTTTTACAGAATTACTTGTATGGATTTACATATATATTTTCAGTTATATTCTTAAATTAAGACAAATAATTGCATAGATTTTATATCAAAGGAAGAGCTGTATTTAACATTTTTACATATTTTTGAACTGTATTACAGACTACAGAAGTCCCTTCAGTCTCCATATTCCACTTTAATGGGCCTCTGCACTTTGCAAACAGTGAATATTTCCGGTCTCAGATGCTCTCTATGACAGGGTTGGACCCTAGTGCAATTGTTAGTACAAAGAAAGCTCTTGAGAAGAAGCAGTCAAAGTCTGACTTGATCATCGACCCTAGCAAGGTAATGCAGAGTGACTGCAACATAATGTTTTATACTTTAAGGATGTTCTGTGACAATTACTATCCTAGAATTTAATTTAGTTCATATGGATTTCATGTATATATGATATAAAAAGGTCTTTGATATTTGATATTTACCTACATATTTACTTTTTATAACAACATTTTTCTGTGGTACCATAGACGGCATAGAAAGCTAAAAGTGCAGGAGTATTGTGAAATTTCCAGAGCAAAATATTTCTGGAAAATTTCTATATACTATTGTTTTGAACATCTTTCGTCATTAGATATTTGATATGTCAGCCTTACATCAGACTTAAAATACGGTTATGATATCGCATGCTTCACATATAATTCTCTTTTTTGTAGATGTGTTTAAAATCTTAGTAGGATTTTAGAAATAGCATCTTTTTCTTCCATAGGAAAATGAGGGTCGCGGCAGTACGGAAAAGATCCCCGAAGATTTTGAAGAAAATGCCAACGACAAGAATGATAAGCATGCAGTACTCTCCGTTCCCGTAAGTTTTTTCCCGTTGATGTATAAAGAAATAATTTAGATCTTGCACTTTGCGGGAAATATTGAATCTAAAGTAACTTGCCTTTGTAGGATGAACTAAGCCTGATGGTGATGGTAATTTGATTTTTTAAAAATAAAATTAATAACATGCTTTAAATCGGTTTCAATGTTGATATTTCAGGAAGTCAAGTGGCTAGTGGTAGACATGAGTAAAATCAGTTACTTGGATTCCACTGGTGGAAAACTTATCGCGCAACTCGGAAAGGAATATAAAGAAGCAGGCATTGAACTCATTCTTGCGTCAGTCTCAGGTACGGAAGACATAGCATACTATTCACCTTTTTTGCATCTTGTTTTTATTTGCTCAGAACACATTGATATATCTTTCTCTTTATATTAGATTATTGATCATATTGATATTAATGTACCCTCTTCTTACGAAACTGAATCAGGCCCGATTACAATTTACACCCTTGCGTTTTCAGAAAGCGTACTGGATAGCTTAGAGAAATGCGGTACTCTGAAGACCATCACAACAGACCAGATCTTCCACACCATCCACGATGCAGTGACTGTCCTCACGGTTTTGGATCAGTCAGCTGTTTCGGGAAGCAGCTGCACTAAACTCTGAACTAATGAATGAACATCGAAGATCTTTTGCTATTATATTTATTTCTTGCAATGGTAAAGAATAGAGTTAGTGCTGGAAGGGAAAGTTACACCTGTGCATTTTGTTCTCACAGTAACTGATGTTGATTGGGTAATGTTGCTGTATACTAGCAGTATCTATAGATTTCTTTCAAGGAAATTTGAAAAATAGTAAGAAAGATAACAACATGTTTATTTTTAATTAATTTATCTATTTATTATTTTTAAAGTGTTATATAATATCTAATTATGCAGTGTGTAAAGGGGCCTCTTTTTACTGTAC
>NW_028234433.1:15060358-15067858 GCF_977035675.1 Penaeus japonicus
AGATGATTGTTAGTAAACTATATACCATTTGAGCTATTATGTATGCAACAGCATACATTTTCTCTGAATAAAACACTTGCACATATCAAAGAACACACCTGCCTTAATGCTTTAAATCAGCGTTTAATGCTCTGTTAATTTTCTTTCCATAATCTTTCTTGTCCTCTTGATTAAATAAATATATAGATACTCTGCACCAGATTTTACTTTATCACCAATAGCTGTTGTGAGAGCTTACCTTCCAATGTTTTTTTACCATTGCATAAAAAAATGTAATAACAACAAATGCATGAGGTTCAGTCATAAAATTGTTCAGAGCTTGGTGCAGTTGCTGCCAGAAACAGTTGACTGATCTACTGTTGTTAAGACAGTAACTGCATCGTGGACAGAGTGGAAAATTTGTTCAGTCGCAATTGTTTTCAGAGTACCACACTTCTCTAGGCTATCCAATACACTTTCTGTAAAGCAAATGTGTGAATTGTAATATGAGCCAAGTCAATAAGGTAATTAGATCAATGTCACCACTCCCATCAACAGTTGAATATCAAGAGAAAGATTTGTACTTCATATAAATCAATACAAATGAAAAATGCCTTCCTTACCTGAAACTGAAGCGAGAATGAGTACAATGCCTGCCTCGTTATATTCTTTTCGGAGTTGTGCTATGAGTTTTCCACCAGTAGAATCCAAGTAGATCATTTTACTCATGTCTAGTACTAACCACTTAACAACCTGAAATTAAACATTTATACCAATTACACGTATATCATTATATGAAGGTCTTATAGAAGAAAAAAAATAAATATAATAAAAAACATTAACACCCCTTCCTCATCATATAAAGCAAAACACTTCAAACATACTTTTCTATCCTATGTTTTTTTATGGAAAAAAAAAAAAAAAAAATCAGTCTAATTTTCCTTTTTCCACACTATGCACAGATCAATGAACGGAAAAAGAGAACTCACAGGTAAGGAGAGCACCACATGCTTATTCTTCTTGTTGCTGAACCTTCCCTTGATGAACTTTGCAGCACCATTTAGTTGCTTTTCACCGAGGCTTTCCTTGGGTTTCTCTTCCGAATTCTCGGGGATCTTTTCTGCGCTCTCATGTACCCCATTTTCCTGTTTAAATCAAATTTATGGTTTTATTTAGAACTTTAACACATCACTTAGACTACATAAACAAATGAAAATGATGTATGTAATGCACTTTACATCATTAAACCATTACAGGTCTGACTGTCTAAAATACTCCTTTTTAATTTTGCCATAAATATTCAGAATATTTAACAGTAATCATCTCTTACATAGCTGTTCAATTATCTAATGTCTCTTTTTAGTTTTTTCTATAAAATAAAGAAAAAACAAATTCTAATAACATGTTTTGAACTTAAATTAGCCTTTTATAAAATCCACCACAACACAGAAATAAGCGTGTTAGCAAAATACTAGATATTTTCACATATTATACACATTAGCTCTTTGTGGTTATGAATGGCTGAATGGAAAACTAAATAATGTGGTGCTTCTAATCAAAGTCTAAAAACTAGGTTACCTTAACATCATATTACCTTGCTAGTATTGATGGAAAGGTTAGATTTTGACAGTTTCTTCTCAAGAGCTTTCTTGGTGCTAACAATTACATTAGGGTCCAGGCCAGTCATGGTGAATATCTGAGTCCTAAAATATTCACTGTTTGCAAAGTGAAGTGGCCCATTAAACTGGAAGATGCAAAGTGAAGGTATTTCCACAGCCTGTAATACAACATAAGAAATTAATAAACATATCAAAGTATATCTCTTATTTTGATGTCAAATGTTCTTTTTTAATTAAACAGTTATCTGAAAAATATGTTCAAGAATCAATTTAAATAATTATCTGCAACTATCATCAATCCCAAGTAAAAAAAAAAAAAAAAAATCACATAAGCAATTTCATAACTTACTGAGGAGTACTTCTTAATATCCAAGTAAATGTCTGTGTTAGGGATGGAACCAAGAATGGCTGTGCTAGGTTTTTGTCCTCTGAGAAGCAAAACTATCAGTGACATCAGGACTCCAACCATCAGCCCATAATCTATATCAATAACAACAACAGCAAGGAAAGCTGCAATCCATATGGAAGCATCAGCGCGTGAGATGGCCCACACCCTCTTCAGGTCATTCACTTGCAGGAACATTCCCTTCAGAGCCACGACAATGATCGATGACAGAACACACTGTACAGGGAGAAGATAAAAAGGAATAACATTTCAGTAAAAAAAATACATAAATAAATATACACATTCAGCATAGATGGATATCATATCTTTTATATTTGAAGAAAGAACTTACATTTGGAAGTTTTTCAAAAACTGGACCCACAAACAGAAGGACGAGCAACAGAAGAGTACATGAGATGAGTGAGGTGATTTGAGTGACACCCCCAACTGCTTCCTGAATCAGTGACCGCGAGAGAGAAGCAGCAATGGGAGCACATCCGAAGAAGGATCCAAATACATTACTTGCTGACTGTTGACAGAGAGAGGGATATTCAGTTGCAAATTTGTTAGGAGGATCTTTGAGCGTTGTTTTCTTTTTCCCAGTTATCACAAACTCTTACAAAAAAAATTCTGAGTTGTTTTATTTAGACTGATCTCTATTGCATTCACTTTCAAGAAAGTTTAACTGAGTATCATTAATCTTAGTCTAATGAGATAACAATTAGGTAACTCTTTGTAAGTCTATCTCTACTGGCCTACCTGTGTCTAAAACACAAAGTTTCATATATATAATTACCTGTGAATATAATTCTTGAGCTGCATCAACTTCATAATTATGCTTCTTGGCAAATATCTTTGCCATGGAGAAAGATATTGTATATGCTACAATTGTGATAATAAAAGCATCAACAACCACTTTTGGCAGAAGCTCAAATGGTGGGGCCTCTGGTTGAGGCAGTCTGAAAAAAATATCAATATTTGGATTATAATCCCACAATCTCAAGTTATAATCACCACAATCTCAACCTATCTAGACTTGAAGTTGTTTTTAAATCCCATAAAAAAGAAAAACATACAAGATGAAATATATACAAAATACTGGTATTTCAATATCAACTTACCCGGTTGGAATTTCTCCTACGATGCGAATGCCATAGTTTTCATTCAGCTCTCCAAAGTAAGAGGCGGCCGTTCCGAGAATAACTGCTATAAGTTCAATGGGGATGGGAATTTTTGTCTTCTCTCGCAATTTTGGCTGTTTTGGAAGAGTAATTCCACTTCTTTATTAACAGTACTACTGACTAAATTTGAGTTAAAATACCCATAGTCATCAAAACACATTGAGAATAATACTAGAGATGGAAAGAATGTAAATCATAGACATGCAAGAAAATTACACTTAGCCATATTGTTCTTCAATTTGCTATTTAAGTAGAACATGGAATAATTATTCTCATTGACTTCTTATAGTTCAAGCAATAATCAACATAACTCATACATATTGAAAGAAAATATCTCTTACCTTAATTACTTCATTGTTAAATGTTAAAGCACCAATTGTAATCATGGAAGCGACCATAGCTGCTGGGTTAGACTTCAGTAACTGCTGGATGATATCACGATAGGTCTGAAAATATGTTGGGAGATGTTAATATGTATATATCAAGCTTCATCACTATATAATTCCATTTTTTTCTTTGGCATATCTTCACCTGAAATTGCAGCACTATCCTTTGAAGCCATGTGCTTCACATAATCATATTTCTTGCTCAGGAGACCACTTTCCGTCCTACACAAGAACTACACAATATAACAGACAAAAATGAAATAAAACAAAACTACAAAACTTCATACTAATATCATCATCTCATTAAAACAAGAAAAACTAAACTAAACCACGCAACTTACATAAATAATCTTTAATGGTCCACTGTACCGCTGGATGTGAAGCCCGAAGAGGTACTTGACCTGCGAGGTTAACACATGAATGGCAGCTCCAGTTGTAAATCCAGACACCAGCATATCGGAGAGGAACACACTGAGTGACCCAAGCTGCAGCAACCCCATGACGAGCTATGAGGAATGTGGAAAAAAAGGAAATGTTAAAATAGAGACTAAAAAGACATATACATCAATTCTGCAATGTAGAAAATTCACAGTAACAGGAGGAAAAGTTGTAATTTAATATACATCTCTTTGCTTTGCATTCTTTCACATAAATCTTATACTGTCACAATAAAAAGAATCATGATTTCAATATACTCTATAATAAATAATCTGTCTTTAAAACTGTGTAAGGGCAAAAATACAATTATGGTGTGGTAGCAATTTGACAATTCACGCAAAAAATCCTTCCATACATACCTATACATATTCGTACACACGAACTAAACATATGTACAAACAAACAAACAAACACAAGTGTGTGTGTGTGTGTGTGTGTGTGTGTGTGTGTGTGTGTGTGTGTGTGTGTGTGTGTGTGTGTGTGTGTGTGTGTGTGTGTGTGTGTGTGTGTGTGTGTGTGTGTGTTTGTATGTGCATGTGTATGTGCATGTGTATGTGTATGTGTATGTGTATGTGTATGTGTATGTGTATGTGTATGTGTATGTGTATGTGTATGTGTATGTGTATGTGCATGTGTATGTGTATGTGTATGTATATGTATATGTGCATGTGCATGTGCATGTGCATGTGCATGTGCATGTGCATGTGCATGTGCATGTGTATGTCTATGCATGTATGTGTATGTGTATGTGTATGTGTATGTGTATGTGTGTGTGTGTGTGTGTGTGTATATATGTATATATATATATATATATATATATATATATATATATATATATATACATGTATATATACACATGTATATATACACATGTATATATACACATGTATATATACACATGTATCTATGTATATATATATATATATATATATATATATATATATATATATATATATATAGACACGTATATATACACATGTATCTATGTATATATATATATATATATATATATATATATATATATATATATATATATATATATATATATATGCTTATATAATATTTACAAAAAAAAAACTGCTTTTACAAAAAAAACAGTTTCTCCATAAACAAAAATAAACAAAACAATTACTTCGATATGTAATTCAATTTGAGTGATGATAAAAAATTTCCACCCCGCTTTGATTGTCATGAAATCGAACTAACACGACAAAACTCCCTCTCACCAAACCAGGCGATTTCATTCACTCTGAAATCCTTACGAGGAATATTGTTCCTTCAAACAATTAATGCTTCACTCACCTCCCAGATCCCAACCATAAAGGACACCATAGCGGCTACTTGAGTCGGTGAATAGGACGGGTCCGGCATTGTGGAATTGCTTGCCATATCTCCTTCCATGTCACCTTCTTCAGGAGCGGATAGGTCTGTGACGACTTTCCCGGTCATCAGGCAGACAACAGCGAAGGTACCTGTAGATGTGGGATTAAAAGTCTATTTCATTTTCTGCCTTTTTTTTTCTTCATCTTCATTCATCTCTTTCTTCTCTTGTCTCGCCCTTTCTTTCCGCTGCCTTCGTTTTCTCCTCTTTATATTTGTTTGTTCTTGTTTCTTATCCTTTTTTTCTGTTTTTTCCCTATTCTCTTCATTCCATTTCCCTATCATTTTTTTGCATTTGCTTTTTCTTTTTCTTCCTCTCCCTCCCATCTCTCTCTCTCTCTCTCTCTCTCTCTCTCTCTCTCTCTCTCTCTCTCTCTCTCTCTCTCTCTCTCTCTTTCTCTTTCTCTTTCCTTCTTTCTCTCTTCTCTCTTTCTCTCTTTCTCTCTCTCTCTCTCTCTCTCTCTCTCCTCTCTCTCTCTCTCTCTCTCTCTCTCTCTCTCTCTCTCTCTCTCTCTCTCTCTCTCTCTCTCTCTCTCTCTCTCTCTCCCCCTCTCTTCCTCTCTCCCTCTCTCTTCCTCTCCCTCTCTCCCTCCCTCGCTCTCTCCCTCCCTCCCTCCCTCCCCCCTTCCTTTCCCTCCCATCTATCCATCCACCTCCCCCCACCCACTCTCCCTCCTTCCATCTATCCTTCCATCTATCCTTCCATCTATCCCTCCCTCCCTCCCCCCGAGTATCCTAACAGGTAGTGCCACGCGACACCCACCCATGGAGCAGTGTCGAGAGGTGCCCAGGAAGGCGTAGATCAGCACGGGGAAGAAGGCCATGTAGATGCCGTTGATGGGCGGGAGGTTGGCGAGCAGCGCGTAAGCCATTCCTGTGTGGGGGACATGGAGGCTGAGTGGCTGTGGGTTAAGTTCAGTGGAGGAAAATAATGGGTGGGAACCTTTATTTATTTTTTTTTTTTTTGGGGGGGTGGGGGTGGGATATGGTTGTTTTCGGTAATTTCATAACTTTGATTTATTGCTGTACGTTATTCTTTTTTCGGTTATGATCGATTTGTGGAATTTTATGAGATGTATTACCAGGAAAAAGTGGATTATTCGATCAAAGTTCAACTTTCACTACTATACAAATCTCACCTTGGGGAATATGCATGATTGCAACAGTGACGCCGGCAATGATGTCGCCAAGGAGAGACTCCTTCAGCTTGTATGCCGGCAGCCATGACAGGATGGGCAGGCGGGCGGTGATGGCTGATGACAGGCAACCGCATGAGAAGCTGCATGTTTCCGCCGCCTTCGCCTGGATGCTCTCCCGCAGCCCTGCTCAGACCGAGGTCATTAGATTAGTGTTACAGGCACGGATTCCGATTATGCTTTCGCGTTTATAAATCAAATTCCAGGAATGGAAGGAAGGGATGTTCGATCTGGTTACCTTTTCCAGGCAATGCTATAAAGTCAAATATCCTACGTTACATTTTTTATGAGCTTTCTTGTACGAACGACTTAATGTATGAAGTGACAATTTACACCGCAATTATACATTCTGCAGTCTGCAGACACAGTGATGAGAAATTGGTGAGCTCATATAATAAACTAACGTCACAACAGATACAAAAGCAAGCATAAACAAATAAATATGAAACAAAGGACAAACAGGGAAAACTAGACAAACGAACAGAAAGCGACGCAGGAAACTCACCAGGTGAATGGCCAGAATCAAAGTGATAATTCTGGCAGCGCTGAGCAACGTTGAGGGTAGGCCGCACCACACAGACTTCGGACACACTACCCCCTCCTCCTCCTCCTCCCCCTCCACCTCCTCCTCCACCGCCACCTGTTCCCCCGCCCCCGTAGCTCTCGCTGTGACCCATCCCTATGGAGGTCACCGTTGCGCTCGTCCCTGCCTCGCTGCGGAAGGAAGGAAGAAGGTCTGGTCAGAATCAAGTTTCTTCCTTTTTCTTTTTTTTTATGAATTTCCGGTTCCCAGAGCGCTTGGCCTTCGCCCGGGAAATTATATTCCGGCGTTGATGTACTCAATGGCTGGGCTGTCAAGGGTAGTTCAACGCTCTCTTGTAAATATGGCATGTTCACCTTGCCGCTGGCGGACTATCGGGCACCAGGTAAATGCTA
>NW_028234433.1:15080358-15087858 GCF_977035675.1 Penaeus japonicus
GGCGTTGCATCATCTCTTAAAGAGTACTAACTTTCCATAATAATCTTTTCCACGTTCTTCCTTGGCCCGGCACCCATTACATGAGTAAATTTGCTTTTTACTCTCGTTAAGGCCAGTAAAAAATTAAGTACGATTGGTAGTGTGTTTCTACGTGTATTTTCCGCATGAACAATTTTCTTCAAAGGGATGTTTGTAGAATCGGCAGAGTATACTAAGCAACGCCACAAGCCAAAGTGGCGTCGAACTCAGATTAAATGGCTTAGATTTTGTTTTGGTTTACCGTTTTCACCAATAACATGCTTATGATAGTAATATTAGTGAAGATAAAAGTCATGGCGATGACAACAATAATGGTAGTGCTGATGATAGTAACAATTATCATAATGGGAAAGATAATCATATTGATTGCAATAATGATAACGATGATTATGATGACGATAAATATTCCCATAACGATAAAAATGACGATGACAATAATCACTTATCAATATATAAGACGCCCCACCCCTACACCATCCCCTGACAAGATGGGGCTTCCTCCCGCGTCGACGCCCACCCAAAACAAGTGAAGGGCAGAGGGCGCAATGGAACGGCGCGGCGGGAAAGTGAAGAGGAGCAGGAGTGGGCGATGGACATTTTAAGATCACTATTCTGGCCCCTTTCCAAAATTTAGGAACGATGTAAACACTACTGTGTAATTAATGACTTGGCTAATTTTATGTCTAATAAGTGGCGACGCTTGTATACGTATATATTTATGTGTCTTGAAGGGGGTGGTCTCGCTCAAGAATAATATTTACAAAATCTTGAATTAATAAAATTACAGTTTGAGTCACTCCCTCTTCCCTTCTGCCTCAGTCCTCCCTTTCTCTGTCAGTCTCATTTTTACTCGCTCACTTTTTTCTCTATCTTGATATCTGTTTAATTACTTCTCCTCTTTCGTATCACTTCTCTCTTCTCTGTCCTCTCTCGTCAATCTTCTCACTTCTCTATTCTCTCTCGTCTCTCTTCTCTCGTCTCACTTCTCACTCCTCTCCCCCCCCCCCTCTCTCTCTCTCCTCTTTCTATTAAATCTATTGTTTGAAAATGTGTCTACGATCACATAGAACAGACATTTATACACCATCGGTGGAGGTGTTGCATCATCTATTCAATACTACCTTACCACCCCTCCCTCCTCAAAAAATAATAAATAAATACACGTAAAATCAATCACGAATAAATAAAATCTCACAGCTGGACATCCGTCTTGGCTTCATTAAAAGAAACCAGTTGGCACTTTCATTTTCTTTAAAAAGCAGAAAAGAAATGAAAATTACTGTCTAGTTTGAATGGCAATTCTGTCATTTCGAATCCATCAATGACAATGATTGAAAATGGTTTACGTTTTAATGGGTTATCTAAGTGAACTTTCTGATTCACAATATTCGCAAAAATCTAACGAGATCCTATAATGTGAAGAATGGAGAGACTAATAGAAGATATCCTAATAATTCTTTTAATTAACATGTTTATCAGATATACTAATTTCCCCACACTTTAAACCAAGACATTATGAGCTTGCGATCTTCATATCATATTTCTATATCATCTCACGTGACCATCAATACACCGCAGTGATAATAAGTAAACAACAACAATAATGGTAATCAACATGCAAGAAACCCGAGCTAGTCTTGGCTATTTTCTCCCCACTTCCACATTCAGGCCTGCCATTACTTGCACCATCAGCCATTACGAGTCGTGTCTCGAGGACGCGTGCTGGACAATCCACGAATCCCAACACACAGGCACACAGACATGGGCACTGGCAGACACAGACAGACAAACAGACAGACAGATAGACAAACACACACACGTGATTACTGCAGGTGACCTACACCTAATTTGTCCCTCCTGGTAATTCCTACCTGATAAATACAATCAAAGGTCTCTAACTCTCTAATCATACAATTAACCGGATTATTGCGAAAAAATGGTCACCGTCCCATTATATTGAATTTTGCAGAAAGGTTTAATTCGCAACAGGTAATTGTAACTTGATATATATCATTTTTTTAATCACAGGATATTTTACCGTATTAGAGATTTTCCCCATTTTCTATTGTTTTTGTTATTATCTTTAATTAAAAAAAAAACTTAGCTATCGAAAATAAAGACATCGATAGATTAATCAACTCACAAACGCCATGGGGTTGCACAGTACGACACACTCCTCGAACATACTGCAGCTCCCCGAGAAGCTATACATACCACAAGGAAATAGAACAAAAAAGTAGAGAGTAAAATTCACCGGAACCATATAGTCGTAGCAGTGGACTAAAGATAGATGCGAGTATATAACTCTTTTCTCCATCCCCCTCCTCTCCTCCTCTTGATTTTTCTTCTTCCTCCTCCTCCTCCTCCTCCTCCTCCTCCTCCTCCTCCTCTTCCGCTCCTTTCGTCTCTTCTTCCTCCACCTCTTCTTTCCTTTTGTTCTGCGTTTCCCTTTTAATATTTCCTACTATTACTATAATTATCATTATTGTTGGTATCATTATCATTGACATTGCGATTATCAGTAATATTTATTACTGTAATTATCCTTATCATTATCATTATTAGCATCATTAGCATTGTTATTATCATCATTATCATTATTATAATCACCATCATTATCATAATTACTACTATCATTATCTTCCTCCTCCTGTTTTTCTTTCCAGTCTTCCATTTTTTCCTGATATTCTACCACCTCTTCCCTCTTCTTTTTTCCCCTATCTCCTGTTCATCTTCTTTTCTCCTTTCTTCTTATAGTTCTTCTTATTCCCCTCTTCCTTTTCTCCATTCCCCTTTTCCCTCCTTCATTCCAACCCCTTCCACTTCCAAAATCTCCCCCTACCTTATCCACCCCAACCGCCATCTGTCCTCCACCCAGCCCCCACCCTCTCCACCCTCTACACCCCTCCCCCAATCCATCTTATCTTCCCCCTCTCCCCCATCCGACCTCTACCCTACCCCACCCCACCCCACCCACCCGAGACCCTCCTCCACGCCCCTTCCATACGTCAGCCACTCTTTCTTCACAAGCCATCGGGGAGACACCGGCGATATGCGGAGGCCCTTGGCACGTCCGAACTTTTTCTCCCCTGGACCATCATTCTTGATATATGGGCTCGAATTAATGCTCCAAGGAGAGATGCGGAGAGATTATACCCAAAGGGCTCTTCTCTTTTTCTTTGCTTCTTCTTCTTCTTCCGTTTCGCCTTTCTTCAGATTTTTCTTTTTTTCTCTTATTTCCCTCTTATATCTTCCCAGTCAACGCCTTTCCCCCCGACTTCCCCCTTCTCTCCTCTATGCTCTTCTCCCTACATACCTACCCTTAGTCGTCCCGTTCTTTCCATCCACCTTTCCCTCTCCTCTCTTCCATCACTTCCCCTTATGTCCTCCCCATCGCCATTCTTCTCCCCTCTTCCTCCCCTTCTCTTCTCTCCTCTCTTCCTCCCCGTCTCTTCTCTCCTCTCTTCCGCCCCTATTCCCACCTCGTCCATCATTCCTTCTCTCCCCTCCCCTTCTCTTCTCTCCCCTCTTCCTCCCCGTCTCTTCTCTCCTCTCTTCCGCCCCTATTCCCACCTCGTCCATCATTCCTTCTCTCCCCTCCCCTTCTCCTCCTCAACTACCATTTCCCCTCCTCATCCTCTTTCCTTCCTCTCGACCCCTCTTCCTATCCTTCCCTCCACCCATGCTCTCCCCTACCCCATCCTCCCCTTCTCTCTTTCCCCTCTTCCTCCCCTCCTTTCTTTCCCCTCTTCCTCCCCTTCTCTTTTTCCCCTCTTCCTCCCCTTCTCTCTTTCCCCTCTTCCTCCCCTTCTCTTTTTCCCCTCTTCCTCCCCTTCTCTCCTTCCCCCCTCCCTCCCGTTCTCTTCTTTCCCCCTTCCTCCCCTTCTCTTTTTCCCCTCTTCCTCCCCTTCTCTTCTCTCCCCTCTTCCTCCCCTTCTCTTCTCTCCCCTCTTCCTCCCCTTCTCCTTTCCCCTCTTCCTCCCCTCTTCCTCCCCTCTTCCTCCCCTCTTCCTCCCCTCTTCCTCCCCTCTTCCTCCCCTCTTCCTCCCCTCTTCCTCCCCTCTTCCTCCCCTCTTTCTCCCCTCTTCCTCCCCTTTTCCTCCCCTCTTCCTCCCCTCTTTCTCCCCTCTTCCTCCCCTTCTCTCTATCCCTCTTCCTCCCCTTCTCTCTATCCCTCTTCCTCCCCTTCTCCCTCTCCCTCTTCCTCCCCTTCTCTCCTTCCCCTCTTCCTCCCCTTCTCTCTCTCCCTCTTCCTCCCCTTCTCTTCTCTCCCCTACCTCCTCCCCTTCTCCCTATCCCTCTTCCTCCCCTTCTCTTCTTCCCCTCTTCCTCCCCTTCTCTTCTCTCCCCTCTTCCTCCCCCTCTATTTTTCCCCTCTTCCTCCCCTTCTCTCTTTCCCCTCTTCCTCCCCTTCTTTTTTTCCCCTCTTCCTCCCCTTCTCTTCTCTCCCCTCTTCCTCCCCTTCTCTTCTCTCCCCTCTTCCTCCCCTTCTCTCTTTCCCCTCTTCCTCCCCTTCTTTCTTTCCCCTCTTCCTCCCCTTCCCCTCTCTCTCCCCTCTTCCTGCCCTTCCCCTTTCTCTCCCCTCTTCCTCCCCTTCCCCTCTCTCTCCCCTCTCCCTCTTCCTCCCCTTCCCCTCTCCCTCTTCCTCCCCTTCTCTCTATCCCTCTTCCTCCCCTTCTCCCTATCCCTCTTCCTCCCCTTCTCCCTATCCCTCTTCCTCCCCTTCTTTCTATCCCTCTTCCTCCCCTTCTTTTTTTCCCCTCCTCCTCCCCTTCTCTTCTCTCCCCTCTTCCTTCCCCTTCCCCTTCTCTCCCCTCTTCCTTCCCCTTCCCCTTCCCCTTCTCTCCCCTCTTCCTTCCCCTTCCCCTTCTTTCCCCTCTTCCTTCCCCTTCCCCTTCTCTCCCCTCTTCCTCCCCTTCTCTTCTCTCCCCTCTTCCTCCCCTTCTCTTCTCTCCCCTCTTCCTCCCCTTCTCTCTTTCCCCTCTTCCTCCCCTTCTCTTTTTCCCCTCTTCCTCCCCTTCTCTTCTCTCCCCTCTTCCTCCCCTTCTCTTCTCTCCCCTCTTCCTCCCCTTCTCTCTTTCCCCTCTTCCTCCCCTTCTTTTTTTCCCCTCTTCCTCCCCTTCTCTCCTTCCCCCCTCCCTCCCGTTCTCCCCTTCCCCTCTTCCTCCCCTTTCCTTTTTTTCCCCTCTTCCTCCCCTTCTCCTCTCTCCCCTCTTCATCCCCTTCTCTCTTCTCCCTCCTCTTCCTCCCCTTCGTTCTTCTCCCTCCTCTTCCTCCCCTTCTCTTCTCTCTCCTCTTCCTCCCCTTCTCTTCTNTCCCTCTTCCTCCCCTTCTCTCTATCCCTCTTCCTCCCCTTCTTTCTATCCCTTTTCCTCCCTTTCTCTCCTCTCCCCTCTTCCTCCCCTTCTCTTTTTCCCCTCTTCCTCCCCTTCTTTTTTTCCCCTCTTCCTCCCCTTCTCTCTTTCCCCTCTTCCTCCCCTTCTCTTTTTCCCCTCTTCCTCCCCTTCTCTTCTCTCTCCTCTTCCTCTCCTTCGTCTTTTCCCCCCTCTTCCTCCCCTTCTCTCTTTCCCCTCTTCCTCCCCTTCTTTTTTTCCCCTCTTCCTCCCCTTCTCTCTTTCCCCTCTTCCTCCCCTTCTCTTTTTCCCCTCTTCCTCCCCTTCTCTTCTCTCCCCTCTTCCTCCCCTTCTCTTTTTTCCCCTCTTCCTCCCCTTCTCTTCTCTCCCCTCTTCCTCCCCTTCTCTCTTTCCCCTCTTCCTCCCCTTCTTTTTTTCCCCTCTTCCTCCCCTTCTCCTTCTTTCCCCTCTTCCTCCCCCTTCTCCTTCTCCCCCTCTTCCTCCCCTTCTCTTCTCTCCCCTCTTCCTCCCCTTCTCTCTCTCTCTTCCTCTCCTTCTCTTTCTCCCTCCTCCCTCTTCCTCTCCTTCTCTTTCTCCCTCCTCCCTCTTCCTCTCCTTCTCTTTCTCCCTCCTCCCTCTTCCTCTCCTTCTCTTTCTCCCTCCTCCCTCTTCCTCTCCTTCTCTTTCTCACCCTCTCCTCCTCCCCTTCCCTCTCCCCCCCTCCTCCTCCCCTTCCTTCTTCTCTCCCCCCTCCTCCTCCCCTTCCTTCTTCTCTCCCCTCCTCCTCCTCCCCTTCCTTCTTCTCTCCCCCCTCCTCCTCCCCTTCCTTCTTCTCTCCCCTCTTTCTCCCCTTCTCTCTTTCCCCTCTTCCTCCCCTTCTCTCTTTCCCCTCTTCCTCCCCTTCTCTTCTTTCCCCTCTTCCTCCCCTTCTCTTTTTCCCCTCTTCCTCCCCTTCTCTTCTCTCCCCTCTTCCTCCCCTTCTCTTCTCTCCCCTCTTCCTCCCCTTCTCTTCTCTCCCCTCTTCCTCCCCTTCTCTTCTCTCCCCTCTTCCTCCCCTTCTCTTCTCTCCCCTCTTCCTCCCCTTCTCTTTTTCCCCTCTTCCCCCCCGTCTCTTCTCTCCTCTCTTCCGCCCCTTGGGTTAATTGGGCACTTTCTCCTGCATCCTTGGCGTAAAGAATGAGGGAAACACTAATAACTGGCAGGTTCTCATTTCGCTAATCCCCCTTTAGTTGGCATCTTTGCCCTTTCTAGCTTCCGTAATCAAGTAAATTTTACAGTCGTTCGAAGTTCAGATGACTTTCCGCGCCCAGTCGCATCGGAAGGGAAATAGCATTTTTCTCAGCTAGTATATGGCGTAAGATCATGGATCGAAACCTCTTGCCCGTGGTCGTGGCCCCTTATTCTTAATATATTTACATATGTTTGTTTTTGTTCCTTTTTTTTTTTTTTTATTTCTACCTTCCTTAAATCAAGAATTTTGTCTTGTACTTTTCTTTTAAATCAAAACGTTATCTTCTCTAGGGAAATAAAATGAATTTTGTCTCGTCTTTTCACTTCTCACCATATATATCGATATTCTTCCATTTATACCTCCCTTACTTTTTTTTCTACTTCTTGTAGGTCTGTTTCCCATTCTCGATCAAAATGCGTCACACTTATGCTCACATCTCCCAATTCCTTGCGCATTACGCCTTTTCCATTTCTAACTTCTTTAAATCAAGAATTTCCCCATTTCTTTCCTTCTTTTGCGTCTGTTTCCCCTTCTCGCTCCACCGCCCAGAGTCTCGGCTGTCGGGTCCAAATCCACCAGGTGTCCGCGACCAAGAGACCCCGAGGACACGCGTCACTTTATCATCGTGGTGATTCGCGGAAGAGGAATGCGCGAAAGAACTATGAACCGGATATCTGCATTTCTCTTCTTTTCCTCTTCATTCATTTTTTTTTCTTTGCCTTCTTGTTAAATTTTCTTCGTCTTTTCCTTCTGGTCCTCGTTCTCCATCTCTGTTTCTATATCCATTCCCCTCCTCTACATTCGCTTTCTTGTTATCATTTTCTTACTCCTTTTTCTCTTTCGTTTTCTCATCTCCATCTTCACCTCCACCTCCCCCTCCCTCTTCTCAAATCATAT
>NW_028234433.1:15117858-15120358 GCF_977035675.1 Penaeus japonicus
TATATATATATATATATATATGAAAAATTAATATCCTTAGTATTAAGTACTCATCATTTCTTTATTCAACTATTTTGTCACTCTCTTGGATTTAGTATTCCGTCGTATTGTCACTCTTTCTCTCTCTCTCTCTCTCTCTCTCTCTCTCTCTCTCTCTCTCTCCTCTCATCTCCTCTCCTCTCATCTCCTCTCCTCTCATCTCATCTCATCTCTCTCTCATCTCTCTCTCATCTCTCATCTCTCCTCTCCTCTCTCCTCTCATCTCTCCTCTCCTCTCTCCTCTCATCTCACTCTCTCTCTCTCTCTCTCTCTCATCCTTCCTTTTTATCTTAATCTCTCTCTCTCTCTCTCTTTCCTCTTTCTCTCTTCCCTTCTCTCTCTCTCTCTCTTCTCCCCTCTCTCTCTCTCTCTCTCCTCTCTCTCCTTCTCTCTCTCTCCTTCTCTCTCTCTCCTTTTCTCTCTCCTTTTCTCTCTCTCCTTCTCTCTCTCTCCTCTCTCTCTCCTTCTCTCTCTCTCCTCTCTCTCTCCTTCTCTCTCTCTCCTCTCTCTCTCCTTCTCTCTCTCTCCTTCTCTCTCTCTCTCTCTCTCTCTCTCTCTCTCTCTCTCTCTCTCTCTCTCTCTCCTCTCTCTCCTCTCCCTCTCCTCCTCCCTCTCTCTCCCTCTCTCTCTCTCCCTCTCCCTCTCCCTCTCCCTCTCCCTCTCCCTCTCTCCCTCTCTCTCTCTCCCTCTCTCTGTCACTCTCTCTGTCACTCTCTCTCTCCCTCTCTCTGTCACTCTCTATTCTCTCTTCTCTCTCTCTCTTCTCTTTCTTTCTTTCTTTCTTTCTTTCTCTCTCTCTCTCTCTCTCTCTCTCTCTCTCTTTCTCACTCACTCACTTACACACACTCACTCACACACACTCATTCACTCACTCACTCACACTCACTCACTCACTCTCACTCTCACTCTCACTCACACTCACTCAGTCAGCCAGTCAATCAGTCGCTCACTCCCTCCCTCACTCACTCACTGTCTTTCATCCTCCAAACCTCTGCAATGTTTTTCTTGTTTTTATCTTAATACCTACGTGACTGCCTCAGCCTCTGCTCCTCTCCTTTGCGACTCAAAGCATAATGTTAATATCAAAGCTCGTGACCACACAACTGAACACCTGACCGGGATCACGTGGTTGACCCGATGGAAATTCACACGCACACATGTTCAAGGTCTTCAATCAAAACATGAACATCATACCACCAAAAACTCAAAATATCAACATCATATTCAGGGTCAGCAAATCAAACGTGAACTAATCTGCTCGTATTTCGGTAACCAGTTTATTGTTAGACAACATAAGGAAGATGTTTGGACGGTATTTGATATAGGTAAATTCCATACACGTATATGTATGAATCTATGTATAGACATAGACACACACACACACACACACACACACACACACACACACACACACACACACACACACACACACACACACACACACACACACACACACACACACACACACACAAATACAAATGTGTGTGTATGCATATATATGAATATATGTATATATATTTTTATACACACACATACATACACACACATATATATGGTGTTGTGTATACCTCGTAAAATTCAGTACGCATCCGCCATTGTGTAAGAGCAGGTGACCCAATGGGGGTTGGGAAGTGACTGTTAATTACAAGTGTATCGGGTGATTCGAAACTCAGGTGTCGAACGAGTGAGTCAGTCATCGGGACATGCAGTGCGCTTAACACTTGTGATGATGACGTCATTTAAGGGTCGTTCAAGGCGCATGTCTAACTGTCTAACCCTAAAGATTTACAACATATTTTGCCGGGTACTATGCATAAACAAACAAAAAGTGCAATTAGCATGATTAATGCAATACATATATAGCCTATGAATGACAAAAAAACTACCGTGCTGATAATATGGCAGAAAAACTCACTATACAACGCCCTTTTCCACCACCAATGGGACATAGGACATCGCATAGATTGGTCAGCCGCCCGCATTCTGTTTCCTTCTGCTGATGCCCATGCCCGCAGACTGGTGGAATCTTCCCTCATTATCAGGCTGCCGAATTTCAATCTCAACTGTGTTTTTTCTCCTGCCGACAGTCTTCTATCCTCACACATTCTCAGACTGTTACCTTACGCCGGACACCCTTCACACAGACCGCCCGACCCGATGACCTGACCTGCCCGGTTCTGTTCGCTTGTCTACCCCTGCCTTCGTTTCCGCTCATCTGCCCTCATATGTTATTCTTGTACTGTATTGCTCCCCCCTTAACCTCTTATAATACCCTCTTGTCCTCCTCATCTTCTCTTCAGACCTGAGGACGGGATCCAGATGGATCTTGAAACTGTCGTCTCATTTTCAAATAAATTTATTTTGTGTATAGTGTTTTTTTTCTGTCATATAGTCTATATATACACACACACATATATATATAAATATATATATATATATATATATATATATATATATATAT
>NW_028234433.1:15127858-15135358 GCF_977035675.1 Penaeus japonicus
AAAAAAACATCTGTTTGCATGTATTCTCTTCTGATTTTGTAATCAATCTTTTATCAGAATTCATATCTATTTTCAGTTATAATAAACTTTCATTGGGATTATTTTAATTCATACTTAATATTTGATTTATGTGTTATCTACAATATGATTAGTAATTTTCCCATTCACTTCTGAATTACATTGTATTACTGTATTAATTTGCAGATAATCTCTATTTGGTTCTATATTCAATATTCTATTTCTACTTCTATATTTCAATCTAAGTTTCCTATACCGTTTTCGTTTTAATTTGTACTTCGTTTTCCTCGACATTACTTTAAATCAACAATTGGCATCTCAATAATGTTGCATTCCTTCACAAGCTAAAGCTAAATCGTTTATACATGTATGCATAACTTTTGTCCTAGATAAACGATATCAATACCGTATCAATAACACCATCATCACCACAACAATACCTTCAAATAGCAACAGGACAGTTCGTGGTGACTCCTAATCCCACCCACCCCAAAACACACACACACACACACACACACACACACACACAAGCACCAACACGAGAGTTCACTGTTACAATTGGTGAGAAAGGCGTGAATGAGGACGAATTATTTCGCGGTGCAAGATGAGTAATTCAACGTCTACATTCCACAGCGAGATTTATTGACGATGAGTATATCATAGGTAAATCATCATCCAAATGCCAAACAGTGCAATCCACTTTGCCTCGTGGAATTTATTGACATCTATTCCGTTTCTCAGCAACATCCTCCCCCCTTCATCTCGTTCCTCTCCCTATTACGAAGATCATATAAAAAGCCCAAGGACGATCCCAGTGCTCCTACATAATGCAAAATAAAGGACATGGCTCCTACACAAAAAAAAAAAAAAAGTTTGATACCCTCTTCCCAACAAATAAAGCAACAAAGAAACAAAGACGCACCCTTACTTACAAAAACAAAGAGATTTCGATGCGCGACCTTATTACATAACACTTGCCACATATCAAACGCCTGATCTGAGGGACTAAGGCCGATGGGAGGCAAGGAGTCTCCGCAATTAAGGTTCAATGTCCTTTCAGGGAGGACGGAGAAATAAAGGACGCGAATGGTGGAACACTTGCTGATAAAATGGTCGGAAATCCCATGAAGAACGCCAGTTTCGAAGTGCTTTTGTATTTTATCGTCTAAAGACTTTGTTCTATGGAGTTTCGTATTCCGAGAGAGTCCACGAACGTCGGCAAAGGTGCATAAACCATTTATATATATATATATATATATATATATATATATTATATATATATATATATATATATATAATATATAGTATATATATATATATATAATATATATATATATATATATAATATATATATATATATATATGCTTAGTAATACATGTCTTCATGACGTATTCATATCAGAGGACCTTCAACTATTCGTAACTTAAAAGACACATCTGTTTTTATAAATGTTTAAAGTAAAAATAATAATTTATTCTGTTCGACCACCCGCTTCACAGGGCAAATGACAATTACAAGATTATTACATACGGTTCCATAAAAAAACAAAATAAATATATAAATAAAAATAAAAAAGAGAAGAAAAAAAAATCCAACAGAAATCAACTAATAGTAATTATCATGCATAGTTCAGTACTAGTATCATCAAACTAAAGGAGTCTAAGTTCAACACGAATCTATGCAGAGACAACCCAGAGATACCGTAGCAACAGGCTTAATCAGTCCTACAGTGAGAGGCGCGATCATGGAATATCAAGACATCTTTGAGGTCCTTATTTACGTGAGGACACGCCATTGGGGTCCACGGCCACTTCATTTCCACTTCGCTTCGTCAGATATATTACTTGTTACAATGCTTGCGAGCTGGACGGCAATCAGGCATTGAAAGTGCGCCTGTACCTTCCTTTTGCCACTTCCTGGATCGGTTTATAAAAGAGTGTGGCCGCTATTTAATAACTTTAATGCTATTTAAGCAAAGTGAAATCATGCGGCGCGCACGGTAGCCGTAACTCTTCCATCATCAAAGCTTACGAAAGCAAGTTAATTATCAGAAATAAAAGCAGATCCTCAACTTGTGTTTTATCCCTCTTTAATAGGTTTTGCTTGCCAAACTATGCACAACATCCGCGCGGCACTTTCGTGGAGCTTATTCTCACAAACAAATATTGCGATTTATTAATATCCGCGGATTTTACTAATTACCACAAGTCCATAAATACAAAACAAAATCTAGACGTTCACATACCTTAAGAAAGCCTCCTGTATCTCATCATCCGACGTGTCCTCCTGCGTCCCCATCCTGGAAGAAAATAATAATGATGATGATGATAATTATGATAATAATAATAATAATTATAATAATAATAATAATAATAATAATAATAATAACAATAATAATAATAATAATAATAATAATAATAATAATAATAACAATAATAATAATAATAAAGATAATAATAATAATAATAATAGTGATAATAATAACAATAATAATAAAATGATAATTTCAAGAATCAAACACAGATCCATCAGCTGTTTCAAATCTTGTAAGAAACCTGTACAAATCACAAAGCGGAAGAAAGATGCTTGGTAAGAGACGTAGGTTCAATCTCTCAACGAAAGCCTCATTAGTCAGGCATCTATTTTGACTAAGCAGGTGTATCAAGCAAAATATGATTTTACGATTATGTCTGCCTCATCATCATTAAATCTATGCAGAGAGGGAAGTTGAGTCCAGATTTGCGACACACGATATATAAGTATAAACACCAACAACGCAACGCTTGGTCGATATAGCAATAACAATCTGCGGTACATCGTTTAAGTTATAAATTGAAACCCGAACCACATTTGGAATTTGTCTTTTATAACTGCACTTAACGAGAAAAAAAATGATATTTTCGATAATCTAACTAACACACGCGAATAAACATTGCGAAAGCATAATAAATAGACTACGTATTTTCTCTTCGAAAGAATTAGAGACCGAAGCGTCGAGTCATTCTCTCTTGCTTCGTACTATTTGTTCACACCTGTTTCCATACCCTTTGACCATCACTATGAATTTACTTCTTGCAAACCTTATTTTTTTTCCTAAACTTAGGCCATTTCAAATACCACTGATTTCTAAACACTAAAAAAAATACGTTGCATCAATCGTTTAGAGTAAATGTAAACCCTATATCTTTCTCAGTTTGATTTCCTTAATCATCCTGATATAATCTAACCTTTCTCTTTCCTCTCTTATTCCCTCATTTCCTCTCTCTCCACGTGACGAGAAGACAAAGGAGAAACCTTCCTCGCTATCTTTTGCAGTCACAAACACCTGAATTCAAGTATTTTCCCAGTTGGCCTATACCTCTACATTACCTGTTTCTACTTGTCTGCAGGGCGAGCCTTTATTCTGGAATATGTCTGTATATATTTCATTCTTGCCGAATAGTCTTCATAGGTGTATGACACTGATTATCTCTTATCTATTAAGAGAAAAAAACAGAACACGCTCACCAAGCACTTATCTTTTAAAGCCATTCAACGTTCAAAATGAAACCTTGTCTTTTCTATGCACCTATAATCTGTTCCCGAAATGAACAAACGATTAGCGATTACATTTAATTAATGCACAAATTAGACAAAAAAAATAACATTCCAAAGTGATAATAAAAATATATCCCAGTCCACAAAAGTAAGATTCGTTAGAAGCAAAAGTCCTCCATTATTCTACAGGGGAAAAGGTGTCAGAATCTTATCACAGTAAAGGTCTAGCTTTGAATACGTACATGGCCCCTTCCACACACACACAGAATAAACCGATTTAGCAAGGCAGTCAAGAACAATGGACAAGGTAGCGTCAGCTGTTAGCTTTCAACTCTTAGGTCAGTCTGCAAGCTGGCAAGACGGATGCAAAGTTGCTGACACCTGACCTCAGGCACTGTCACAATGATGGACGGAACGTAAACAGTGCGATAGGTAAGTACTAACAACAAGATACGTCTTGCATATTTTTTTCCAAGTTCGACTCTATTAACACTTACGAAACGACGCAATGCATGGAAAGGACAATCACCTATTCTGCGTTCCGTTCATATCAAAATTTCAATAAATATTCAAATCAAAATCGCAAATAAGATGACCCCCGTCGTGCTAAAAAATAAAAATAAAAGGCAATAAAATAAATAAAAAGCACTGACTGCGTAACTAAGTCTTCTGTGAAAGGAAGTGTGTGCTTAAATCTTATCTGCAACGGTCAAGTATGGATTGGTTGATGCAGAAAAAAAAATATTGATAAAACCTTAACATAATAACAAAGGCCTTTCTTGAATTCACTTTCATATTATTATCATTATCTTTATTGTAACTATTGTTGTTATTATTAATATTATCATTATCATTATCATTATCACCATCATCATCACCATTATCATTTATATCGTCATAATAATGCAAAAATCAGAACGATAAAGACAACGATAACGATGATAATGGTGATGTTGATAACTGTAATAATTAGACAAGAAAACCAAAATAATGAAGATGATAAAAACGAAAATGATAATAATAATGACGATAATAATAATTATCATCATCCCCACTAATATTATTAATAAAACAATAATAATCATAACAAAGACAACAATAACAATACTATTACTGTTAATAATCATCATAGCAATAACAAAAATAAAACAACAGCAGTAACGACAATAATGATAATAAGTATATATCAATACATCGAGAAGCAAAATTCATAGCCCACGCACCACGCGAGGCTGACTCACGAAGCAAAGAATTCAGAAACGTTTGGAAACGTTTCATTTTGTGTTAGCAATCTATATTACGAAGAAAAATATAATCTGTAGATGATTGCAACGCTACCTAAACACACACAAATACATAAATACAAACACTGAAAAAGGTATGATTAAAAACTTTACCAAGGATGAGATGTAATTGACCCTTCAGTTATATCATTCACATACACACACGCACACACGCACACAATCACACACACACACACACACATACACTTTTTCTGTCAAAAGATTTATTCCTAGGATTAATCAGCTGGTAACTGCAATTCAACATCCAAGCATCCCCGATGAAAACTTTGAAAATATTTTAATAAAAAATTAATGTTAATATAGTAGTGGTCGTGTCTAGTGTGCATTGACCTGAATAAACCTTGCTAATATATGTAGATCAGAACTGCTTGTGTAGAACAAGTTAGCCAAGATAACACTGGGTGTAATATAAAAAGCCGATGTGAAGTGATTATATATGCATATGTACAGCTTATGCATGTGTATATGTATATACATATATAAACACACACACACACACATACATTCACATGTGCGTGTGTATATATGTGTGTATACTGCGTATATTTTGTGTATGCCGGGGCTAGATGCATACGTGTATTCGCGCGGGCTACATAAATAAATAAAAAAGGAATGACACTCCAACAAATAAACATACAACTTCCGAAAAACGATAAGACCAAATTCATCCCACACGCCAGTCGATATAAATCATCTAATTACCCTTATCAACATAATCCTAGGAAAACGCTAGCGCTCTGAGTCATTCACTCGCTGGCTAGTTCACATCCGGTTACAGAGGCTGGAAGTACCAATTTGTCTATTTTCAGAATTTGACATTTATCATGACGCGATGTGTTCTTACTTTTTGTAAATTGTGAATTTATTTGTCGGTGCTTAACGTTGACATTACATACGAGCAAGAGAAAGAGAGTAAGATAGATATATAGATAGAGAGAGAGAGAGAGGAAGAAAGAGACAGAGAGGAAGAAAGAGATATAGAGGAAAAAATAGACAGAGAGGAAGAAAGAGAATGAGAGAGAGAGAGAAAGAGAGAAAGAGAGAGAGAGAGAGAGAGAGAGAGAGAGAGAGAGAGAGAGAGAGAGAGAGAGAGAGGAGGAGAGGAGAGAGGGGAAGGGAGAGAGGAGGAGAGAGAAGAGAGAGAGAGAGAAGAGAGAGAGAGAGAGAGAGAGAGAGAGAGAGAGAAGAGAGAAAGAGAGAGAGAGAGAGAGAGAGAGAGAGAGAGAGAAAAAGAGAGAGAGAGAGAGAGAGAGAGAGAGAGAGAGAGAGAGAGAGAGAGAGAGAGAGAAGGAGAGGAGGGGGGGAGGAGAGGGAAGGGGAGGGAGGGAGGGAGGGAGGGAGAGAGGGAGAGGGAAGGGGAGGGAGAGAGGGAGAGGGAAGGGGAGGGGGAGAGAGAGAGGGGGGGGGAGAGAAATTGAGAAGAAGAGAGAGAAAGATCTTGTGTCTACCATAAAAAGAATCACATAAAAGAATCTCATATTAACAGATCACAATAACAGTAATGATGACGATAACAATAAGCAAGAAAAAGAAAACAAATGATATTAACAGCAATCTCTAATTAATTAGTCCCTGTTTCGTGGGTAACCCAATCATAAACTTTCATCACGACTTTTAGGTACCGTTGTTCTGGTGACAGACCAATTAACTAAGAAACAACAAAATCTATAGCATAAAACTCAGACTTCAGTTTATATTTATCCTCATTTTTTAAAATACAGAAACCACTTACTTCAACCATAAAAGCTTCTTTAATCTATCCTAATCTACCCAATGAGCCATTTACCATCCTTCGCTACAAAATACTCTCAAACTACACTCATCTTCCTTTAAAAAAAAACTCATAATCCAACCTCGTCGACCTCAATCTATTCACTCTCTTTACCACTGATTTAATCTTAATCTACCTCAGCATCTACCCGCATACCCCGAATCACCACTAAAATCTAATTAACTCATCCTGGCCAAGGGTATTCCATTAATTGCCAACGCGATTTGTCATTTACTCTTCGCTTAATCCCGAGGATAAACAAATCAAGAAAGAAACTAACGTGGCCTCTTCATAATAAGCATGCAATTCTGGAAGACTGAATGAGAGGCTTAGCCACTGTTAAAACGGCGCATCAGTTGGCTTCTTGTCACAGTGCTGTTTTTTTCCTTGTCTTTCCTTTATAAAATTGCTCTTACGTGACATCAAACACCGATCAGTCAATGTCCGCCACTGGCCTTCGCAGGACCGCATTTTGGGAGCCTTTTGAACTTTTAAGTGTAATATATATATATATATATATATATATATATATATATATATATACATATATATATATATATATATATATATATATATATATATATATATATATATATATATATACATATATAATACATTGCAATTTTCCCGACAGTCTATGCTTAGGTTAGTTCCTGCGCCCATTCACCAAATTATGCAACTGTCTAGATTTCCCCACGATGATTCACCAAACCACTATCGTCTTTGAATAATTCGCCATACTTTCTTCTGCATCAAGGCCAGCTAGTCTGTCAACATCACTGATATCAAATTCTGCAGCAGACAGGAAATGAGTGTATCGTAAATTTGATTGTTCGTGTTGACCGCTCATTTTTCTTACACCGTCGCAA
>NW_028234433.1:15142858-15145358 GCF_977035675.1 Penaeus japonicus
GAATTAAAAATATTTTGCGAGTAGACGTCAGGGCGCCTTGCGAATGGGGGGTGGGGGGGGATTTCCGTCTCGGGTAAAAGCGTGTAAATGTAATGATGCGCACATGTACTATATTACGGTCCAACAGAGAGGCGTGTGTCTATGTTGGAAACTTATTGCATTTAAGGAAGCATATACGCGAATTATTTACGCCAGGCAGGGCACAAATCTCATATATATCTATTCACATATATTCAAATATATGTCAAATATGTCAGGGAAAATAAAAGATATATCAGGTGCAATTATCATACTTTCCAACGTGTCGTGTCGCTGTTTGATAAAACAGTCTGGAATGCAATAGCAAATAACACTAGCAAAATGTCTTGGAGTATAAACCTCTTTATATTGTCATTACCATCTAATAACATAAACCATCAAACTTTCCCATCGACTTTTCTTTCATTTCCAATGAAAATAAATAACCGAAAAGTCAAATTGATCGACTTCCACCTAAACAATCCAGTTTATGCATTACAATAGGACTTGTTTCGGCCGTAAACTATCAAATGAGTAATAGATATGTAAAGTAACTAATTTGAAATACCAAAATACTCACTCCGTTTGTTCAACTTGCACTTGTCGTATCCTATATCTCGATCCTAGAGCCGTCATTGCCAATAGCTGACCAGTCTAAATTTAAAATGGAATCTGCTTTGCAATCAAAAATCACTTTCTATTTACATAATGCAGTCATTAAAAAAACACATGTAATTATTGTTACAAGAGTGTCCCGTGACAGGATGTACCTACTTCGCTTGGAAAATACAATTAATAATAAATACATACCTGCCAGACAAATCCAGTTAGGACCAGCTTCTATGACTCGTTTATTTCCTGTTTATGATAATGCAAAGTCACATGCTTTGTCTCATGAAGTCAAGACACCTCAGGACGTGGTAAGCTGACTTGCTTCGAGTTTCCCGTGTACCCGTAGAGGCGGGCGAGAGACACTCACGCTATGCTATATCCTAAACCATTTCTACAGCTGATTTTCACGCAATGACGCAACCTCTCGACCACGGGAGTTATTTTAGCATCTTTATTTCTCTCGGGGTGGCGAATCACATTTCCACTCGCAGTCATTTCGTCCGTCCTTTTGTGCATCACTCGGTTATATTAGATTAGTAAGAAACGCCGATCTAATAGTATAATCTGGGCAATTTGTGCTCGTAATTAAGATTCATCTCACGTTTGAGAACTGGTTTTGTCGTCTGCTAGGATAAACGTTGCTGGTCCGGGGAACGTTGCAGAAATAATACTTTAAGAAAGGACCTAACAACCAATATGTTGAAAGTCTACAACGATATATAAAACATTACTTTTAAATCTTATTAAATCTTATTGCAATAATTGTTTTTTACAGTAAATAAAAAAGAAAGAAATTAGACACAGGTTCTTAGGAACACAACTACAGCGCCTTGTGTTTGTTTACGTCTGAGACGCGGGAAACGACACCAGTTGGCGGTGTGAGAAATCAGCTTATTTTTGGGAAACTAGGGCTTTATTCTCTCGAATATTCAATACCACGTTGCCTCGTTACTTCGAGGTTTACGTGTGACTGTTGATTGATAAGTTTCATGCTTTAATATCAGGTAACTTAAGCGAATTAGCGGGCAAAGCTTGGTAATATGCTGAGAAGGATTGGCCATGAAAAAGGGCTATTGAAGTAATTTACCGAGATTTTCCATTTCGACAAAAGTATTTTTGCATGATTTTGTAGTTCATGTTAACATGAGAGTGTATTAGAATGGTGGCGTTGTCCAGAATAGACTGGAAAACTCAAATTTAGCGACTGAGGTGCTTTGTTCCTGAAAATTCCTGCGGTTCTGGCCATTAAGCGTGCGGTTGTTTATTTCTTTGTTCGTTATTTTGAAGGACCTTGAAACTTAAATAGCGATGCTTCAAACACTCTTCTTTCATTACCAGAATCTGTTATTGCACCAAAACATTCGGATGTGGCCACAGCTGTCACATTAAGTCAGGAGTTATTGGTAGAGAGCTTGGCAATGCATTGCACTTTTCCGTGTGATGTGTAATAAGCCGCCAGATGTGATAGATTTTTAAAAACTATTACTTTTTTAGTCTTTTTCTGGACCTAACTCGAGTTTGATTTCAAATTTAGTCTTATATTTTGAATAAGATATATAGGAGTATTTAAGAATTTCCAAAGTTCAAGTAGAGTTTTTCCTCCCTTCTGAATCTTTACTGAGAGAGTTTAAAGATGTTAAATTTGCATTTTTAAAGACTGCAGATATGTTCATATCAATACCACATAAGAATGCCAAGTTATATGATGCCTAATTTTCTATAATCAGATGAATGACCAATGTATATTAATTGGATTATGTGTATGATATATACAGTATGTTTATCAATGGTAAATATTGTACACTTCAGACACCTCTAGCAAGCTGATATACCTTCTCTTCAGTCTGAAAACTTACCACCTTTAGATGCA
>NW_028234433.1:15150358-15157858 GCF_977035675.1 Penaeus japonicus
GGAGAGGTCATGACGTGATGCGACGTCATCTCACATGAGTTAAATATTCCCATGACGTGGTAGCATGTCATCCGGCACAAATGGATTAACTTTGTATCGTAAGCACATTAGTGTTGCTCTTTTAAGCATGTATAGTAATTGTCTGACTGTAGGTCCTCTTAAACAACTGTCATCACATCTTTCCATGTCATTTTGCAGGGCGTGTACATTGTTCTGTAAAGAAGCTTTCCAGTCAATCACTCTCTCTCTCCCTCCCTCCCTCCCTCACTCTTGCTCTCATTTCCACTTTCACTCTCACATGCTCTAGCAGTGGCACTAATATAAGCCATATAAATAATTTATGCTGATATGCTATTTATGAGTTAATCCTTTTCAGGTGTTCACAGAGATGCCATGTGAACATTACCTTGTCGTGGCTCAGCTTGTCCTTGCCTCTGCTCCAGAGGATGTACCAAATTCGCAGCAAGTCAAAACACTTGTAAAGGTGAGTCACAGCTCAGTACAGCAGTGTAATTGTTGGTCTTGATGATTTTATTAATTTAAGTATGAAAAATTTATAAGAAGTCATTTTTTCTTTATTTTTTTTATACCTTGAATATTTTGACTTTATTATTGTGTAATCCAAAGTCCAGTTATATCTCTCATTCAACAATGGATTAATTTCAAAATAGAAAGTGTTTGTCTTTCCTAATGTATATATATCATTTCTTAATAGGATATTTGGGATCTGAGAATCTCCAAGTTACGGTCATCTGTAGCTGAATTTATCCAGAGTGAAGGAACTCACGCTAAGCTGGATCACTTGACCCTTTTGGAAATCAACAGTATCCGACCCTTCCTGCCGCATGCCCTCGATCAGCTTCACCGTCTCTCCAAATCAGCAAACAACAGTGCACTCAGCCAGACTCAAGATTATTAAGTTAATGTATACAAGGCTCTAAGTCTGTGTTATTCTCTACAGTTCTCTGTATTTTGAGTGCTTGGATTCCAGTTTATGGTATGCATATTTTTATTTTTGTACATGTCCCTCCCTCTGAAGAATTTGTCTGTTGAATTCATCAGTACTTCATGAAAACCATGCTGTAAGGTATTGCTTAACCTGGCTGTATAATCATACTTTGAATCACCTGGTTCCTATACAAATAGTACTGTGCATATGCTTGTGCATGTGCCACATGAGGTATAGAATATTGTATTTTGAAGTATAGAATATTGTATTTTGAAAATGTATCTGGAAAATTATGTAATATATTATTGTTGATGTTAGAAAATGGATTTTGAAAAAATATTTAGAAATTTATTTTTAATTCTGTCAGAGAATGTATTCACTTTGCAAAATAAATGCAGAAGTACAATTTTTTTGTATTAGTTGAACCCAGTGATATATTTTTGATAATGGTTGTATTTGGAGTATCTCTTTAGCATTTATAGAAATGTGCCTTTTTGTAAAATTGTTGAAGATTTTGGATCTTTAGCAGCTTATTCTGAGGTCCAAATATAGAATTATAAAATTATTTTTCATTATTTATTTCAGCCCTGAACCTTATATTTCCATTTTAATTATGGTTTATTGTATTTTATAGAAGTATGTGGTGCAAGTATTTGAATGGTATCTTAAATCTTTGGGACAAATCATAAAATGGACTATGGGAGTTTCACTGCTGCTCTGATGATTATGCCTTAGCTTTACAAATTTCTTATATCAGTGGCTTTAAAATTTTTACAAGGGAGAAAGTGGCCATTAGCATGAAACTAGTGCTTAACTTTATAATTGATTAATGATGTGTAGGAGTGGGATCATAATCCAAACATACAGATTGCTTTGTATCCCTGGAGATGCCATGGTTTAGGGAGGCTTACTCTTCTGTTGCAGCTACTGTCCTTTTCAACTGGCAAGTAGACCTACTTTTCAGTTAACTCACTTATGTACACAAGAGGTTGTATGATAGTTGAATTTCAGAGGACAGCTTACTTGTGAGTTCTGAATGGACACCACCTAACAACTGACATTCTGAGTACATTCAGCAGCAGCATTGCCAGACTCCAGTGTGCCACAGAGCACCTTCAAGCAGTATGCAAAATAACCGACTTGCTAACTACAAATAGGTTGGAGTTCAGTATGATACCCAAATGTGTATATTTCATTTTTTTTATACAGAATGTGATGTAAATATGAATATACTGGTTAAATTTCAAGTGATTCAGTAATATTATGTCTGTCTCTATAAATAATACTTTGATCTTAAACTGAATTTTTTCCTAAGCAACTTTAAGGTGACTTAAATTTGCTATTCAGCACTGACAGAACAGCAGAAAGTGATATGGAAGACATTTAGAATCTAAATCTCTTTTCTATTTTACTCATTGTTAATGGTTTTCAATTCTTAGTGTACAGTATATTAATTTATTTTGTAATTGACCTATAAATACCTGATCATTATTTTCAGTTCAGTTTATAGTACGAATCCAGAATGCCAGTAAAGATGAAATTATAAAGTCATTATTGCCTTAGTATGATGCACATTATCTCGACTGCTGAAGAATATTATACTTTTATTGGAATATCTATAAAAAAAATAAAGGTTTGTGATTTCCTTTTAATTTTTTTTTTCAGTGTTAATATCATCATCTTATAGAATCATTACTGTAATATCTGCCTGTGTTTAGTGATGAAAAGATTAACGACACATTTTTCATGTTGACAACACATGAACGTTCAATTCAGAAAAGAATGACTAGAGGTTGAACCTAATAATGTTGTGCATGTAAATTTGTACATTATGTACTACATCCCTTTCTGATTCAATGTAATTAAAATCGATCTTGCAATAGAACAATCTTTTGTCTGGTTAATTAATCTCTCCATCCTGCAAGAGTATTATTTTAGGGATGTTCAAGGATTTTCAAATTGAAATGAGCATCAATTGACCAGGATGCTTTCATTCTCATATATTAATAGGAGCCTCTGATAAAAAGATTCCTAATTATAAATAACATTTCATAATTTTCCCTTGGATTTCTAAATAAATGTTAGGTGAATAAAATCTTGTCATCTTTTCCATACCATTTAACCCATTGCAGACGGGGATAAATATGCTTGCCCAGCCTCCGGGATAAGTTTTATTTTAAAGAGAGACTGCTTGAAGCATTATAATTTGAACATTCCCACTCTCTTTCAGTCATTCATTGAAAAACTAGAGCGTTTTTTGTGTTTTGTTTTTTTGTGTGTTTTATTGAGTTTAGAGACTTATATATGCCATATGACAGGCTCTACAGTGCTGCATTAGACTAAAATTGTAGTATATATCCAAAATAGCTCATTATATTCTTTATACTCAGTGTGATAGAATATTGCTGTTTTTAAGGGAGGGACAAAAGGCCAACTATCATTTTTTTCGTATTTTTGTGCTGTCATGAACTGAATACGAAACATAATAACACCCAACAATAAAAGAGGTAGAAGAGGTAAGAAGAGGAATGAACACCTGTGCATGTGACTGTAGTGCCACAATGAAAGGAATCCATATTGGCACAGACACATTTTTTAACATCTGGTAATGTATGAGTCACCTTCCTCTTCTCGTTCTGGCCTGCACATCCTTCATCGAGGTAGTTTTGAAGCAATGAGTTTCATCAACTTGAGTGTTCCATCGCTCTATAAGACAGTGCAACTTGGAGACCGTGGATGGTACCATTCATGCTCTCACTCCAGCTGGTTGCTAGATGGTACCATGCCCATCTAGGTTTTGGACGTTAAGCTAGCACGGTATTACGGTAATTATAGTAATTATGACTGCAGTAGCCATCATCACTCATTCCTTTTTCATAGCACAATAAAATAGCATAGTATTACAAAATCCCCGAACGCCATGTACGTCATGACGCCCGTCGTCAGGCCAAAGCTCCTACGTCATGTATGTCATGACACCCGTACGCAGTGGGCTAACACATAATTTATGTTAGTGGATTTTTTTCTTCCTTTATAAAAATATTATAATCACTGAATCTAAATACCATGAAAATGGTAAATTAAATAGAAATATTCCTGTATCCAGCTACAGAATGGATTAGTCAGTTCCTCTTCCATCTTATCCCAAATATGTCTTTCAAGTAGTCTAAGAATATATAGATATTTTACATAGGCATATCCATGCTTTATATAGCCAGTCATATTTTAATATTTTCTAAGAAATATGTATACTTTTCAGTTTTGGCATGATGAGTAAAAAGCATTATGAATTATTTCTAATAAATCTTTCTTTGTCCAGTAAATTCATGTTCTGACGGGTAAAAGTTTATATGGAACTTGTTGCAAATATAAGTCATTAAATCCTTTGTAGAATCATAATTCTGATTGTTAATAATGCTATTAACCAAATGAACCAAATATTTTGTTATTCACATGCTTATCATATGCAAGGATGAGCATTAATTTTCAAGGTAACATTGCTATTGTGCAAAAAAGGTACTTGATATCTTTTGTATAGTACTTTTATCAAACGAACTCTTGCTTTTTGCCCTTATGATAATCTCTGTACCACTTCTCTTTATACAGTCATTGTTCTCAAAGAAACCAGTAATGCTTCCTCCTGATCATTCATGTAGAGGAAGCATTTCATCATTCATTTCATTCTGTCATGAGAATTCATTTCCAGACCTTTCTTTCTATACAGTGTATAATTATGTTTTATGGAAGCGCACCTAAAAAAAAAAAATTGTCTAGTCTTTCATATTCTTAAATTAATCCAATGAAGAAAAACATTAATACTGCATCTGTTTGATGATCACCCTACATTTCATATATTCGTTGATAACAGCTCATCTGACACTGTTGACTGGGAAGTTTAAAAACTTGTTCAAAAAGAACAAATATATTAGTTTGTGTAGTTTCTTCTTAGCAACTTTTTGATTAATTAGAAATATTTATGCATCCAACTATTTAAGATAAAGGATATTAAAGAAGTTTCCATTTCTGCAGTAATTCTAAATGAATGCACGTTTATTATTGGGACTACAAAAAATATACTAGATTCATTCAAAGGAAGCTGCCTTACATTACATCATTACTATCTTGCTAGTTATGGCACTAAGATTAATTTGTTTCAATATATTTTACATTACCATTTGCTTAAATATACATTAGACGAGTAGCTTTGGTAGTAGTCCAGAATTTTAAACTCAGTTTAAGCAATTATTTTGACAAAAATTAAAACAATCATAAAGTTACTATGAGCACAAATAATCAAGGACAATAAAACAACTTCCTCTTTTTAATGAGCGTTTAATGAGAAGTGAGATTTTGCCGAGGCACACCCGAGGTCCTTCTACAGGAGGCTGGTGTATCAGGTGTAGCAGGCACGTCTAGCTAGGTCACAATAGCAGTGGTCAACCAGAATCTGGCATCTCACTTTTATTTTGTGATTTTCTCTTAGCTTCTGCCTCGTGCTGGGCACCACTGGCACTCAATGCCCAAACTACTGGTTACGGCAAGTTCCCAGTAGCCTACTGTCAGTCATGCCAATACTGAATTTTGATACTTAAACACTGTTAATGGAGCAAAGTCCATAACAATGTACTATATAGCTATGTGCCATTACTGACTTCCAATTTGCTGAAAAAAGCCACTACTTTAACAGCACAACAGCAGTTGGCACACTCAACCACCGGCGATTCCAGATCCATATCTTCTTATTGTATTCAAAGATATCCAAAGAAAACTATCACAGGTTTCCAGCAGGAACTTCTTATGGTGTAAATTGTGTTTATAATGCATGATCAGACTGGTTCCTCCCAGCAGGAGCATGATCAGACTGGTTCCTCCAGGCAGGAACTCGATCAGACTGGCTCTTCCCAGTAGGACATGATCAGTCTAGTTCCTCCTAACAGAAGTCCAATCAGACTGATTCCTCAGCAGAAGCACAGACTGGTTTCTCTCAGCAGGACTACAACCAAACTAATTCCTCCTAGCAGGGGCATGATCAGACTGGTTCCTCCTATCAGAAGCATGATCAGACTGGTTCTTCCCAGCTGGAGCATGATCACATTAATTGTTGTTGTATTTTTTTCTTCTTCTTCTTCCCAGCAGGAGCACGATCAGACTTGTTCCTCCCAGCAGGGGCAGGAGCATAGGCTGGTTCCTCCAAGCAAGAGGGAGCACAATGACCAGTTCTAATCTGATGCAGACTGGTTTCCCCCTACCTTAAGGATTTCTTCCTCCTTGTAGGATTGCACCTCCAAAGTGGAATCATGATCAGACTAACCTCTTCCAGCTAGATTTGACCACACACATTCCTCCAAGCAGGAGCACTATCAGACTGATTCCTTCCAGCAGAAGTACACCTAATATTAAGTACCTCCCTGCAAATTACATTATCAGACTGATGCATCTCCTTTTGACGAGTATGATTTTAGTGGTACCTCGCAGTATGAGCATGATCATATAATCACACAAGTTCCAGCGGCAGGAAGGTAATCAGACCGATCTCCCACCAGGAGACGGAGAGTAAGTACATGAGCAGTTCCCTACAATGTGTCAATTAGGTCTACATTATAGTGGCTACTTATTCATTAAATCCTGAGATGTAAGGGAGCTTATTCACTTCTAGGTGAATAATATGCAACACTGGGATATACGTACAAAATTGCCTTGGAAATGCTGAATCATGTTAAAAGTTAATACATTGTGTACATTAATACATACCAAATAATACTCAGTAAGCATATTCACGAATCACTATAATGTCTATTGAAGAACCACAATGTTTGAACCACTTTATAAGATAACCGTTAAACTGCAGGATGACAAAAATAATTGTAAAATGTGCTAAAACATGGCCTTCGCTATTGATCAGCAGTGACTTCTGGGGACGCCCGAATGGCTGTATGGGCAGGACCAGGAACCAAAGTGGACAAACCAGCCTCACAGCTCACAGACTGGCTAGGAGAGGGTTGACACGCCCGTGGCACATGTTGTTGGAGGCTCTGGTCAGGAGTGCCAACTTCAGTGCCGCCGCTCGGACTACTGCCATCAGTGCTGCCACACACAGGGCAAGGTTCACTCATGTCAGCGGTGTGGTGCTTACATAGACTGATGGCAGTGGCTCCACACAACTCTTCTGACGCTATCCTGTCCGGCGCACAGAAGGCTGATCCCTGGCTTGGCCGCAGAGTGAAGGCTGCCGGTGGCCTGACAGAGGGCCATGTTCCTCCCTTACTGGCTCCCAACCTGTCAATGAAGTAGTCCGTTCACAAAAAAAATAAACCTTGCATTTACTATACTACATTTCTTTCACTCATAGCCTGCCTGAAGTGGTTTGCAAGTCTAACTCCTTTTTTTTAAATGTATATATCCATAAACATACATATACAAACACACTAACAAAACTGTACACACATACAGACAGAGAACTCAATTACTCATGAATGCAATGCACAAAGTAGACAAAAAAACACAATTCTAAAAATCCTAATAACTTAAGCAAATGACTGAAATAAAATAAA
>NW_028234433.1:15175358-15180358 GCF_977035675.1 Penaeus japonicus
ATAGTGTAGAGAAGAAGAAAGATTAAAGAGGAGAGAGAGAGAGAGAGGAGAGACGATTGAGAGAGAAATGTTGAGAGAGAGAGCGTGTCGAGAGAGAGAGAGAGAGGAGAGAGAGAAAGAGAGGAAAGAGAGAAAGGAGAGAGAGAGGAGAGAGAGAGAGAGATGAGAGAGAAGAGGAGAGTGGCCGGAGAGAGAGACAGAGAGAGTGAAAGAGAGAGAGAGAAAGAGAGAGAGAGAGAGAGAGAGAGAGAGGATGAGAATGGAGACATAAGAGAGAGAGGAGAGATTGGAGAGTGAGAGAGATGAGAGAGTGGGAGAGAGAGCGAGAGAGAGAGAGAGAAAGAGAGCGGGGAAAAATAAAAGGAAAAAAATAAAAACAAAATAAAAAGAAAAATAACAACCTGTCCCTTCCTGGGAGTAGCGCCGTGGGTCTCCGGCGTATGTAGCCTGACCCGCAGCCCAGCTCCTTCAGTGTTGACACGAAGGCGCAACACTACCAATCTTGGGTCATGGGCTAATCAATCTTTCTTCAAGATTTTCGAAACCTATCTATTGTTAACGAAGTAATATTATGGCGTCTCTGTTTCATAAAAATATTGCGCAAGATCAGGCTTAGCTGTACGATTCACGAAAATCAGTGATCTAAGGTCGTTATGGTGATAAGGGTTTAAAAGAAAGGCATCGTGTATGAAAAAAAATGATACATAATATTAAACAGCAAAGTATGCTCGTGTATTTTTTAGTGACCTCGGTTTTCATTTAAGTTCTATGCTTTTTTTTTATTAGGGGATGAAATATATACCGCTACGGGGACACGTTATTATGGCAAACTGGGCTGATACCAACAATGGCCAACACCTAAACATGTATCACCACAGGCCCATGGAGAAAGGTTTCATTTGACATTTCTTAGTAACGTTACCAAACTCCGATAACGATAGGTTTACTGTGTTGTACATATGCCACGAAGAGAACCGAGCTGCTTACCTACATATAATAACACAACATGCTGGCGTGTATCAACAAATAGCTGGAAATACGCAGATATTTCCCTCAAGTCTCACGTTTCCGTCTGGATGTATGTATATCAGTTACTTGTCCTCGTTATGCATGATTTATAGTATGCTCTTGCATTGCTCTCTTGCCCTGAAAAGTCAGCCAACTAGCCAGCTAGTCAGTCTGATAGACAGCCAAAACAGCCAGCCGGTCTACTAGCTAGCTATTTAGCAACCCTGTCGTTATGCCGGTTATTTAGTCAAGCTAGCCAGTCAATCAAGCCCTCTCTTCTCTCTCTCACCCTTCCTTATCTCTCTCACACCCTTATGTCTATCCCTCGCCCTCTCCCTCTCTACCTTAAAAACATTCGGACATTTCTTCGTCTATACCCCCTGACCCTGGTTTTTCCACATAACTAAATCCTTCCCTCTAAGACCACTCCACCTCAGTCCCCCCCCCCCCCTCCGTCTCTGTCTCTCATTTTCATCTTTCTCTATCAGAGGGAGAGAAATAGAAAGAGAGAAAGAGAGAAAGAGAGAAAGAGAGAGAGAGAGAGAGAGAGAGAGAGAGAGAGAGAGAGAGAGCAGGGAGAGGAGGAGAGAGAGGTGGAGTGAGTGAGAGAGAGAGAGTGAGAGAGGGAAAGAGAGAGATGAGAGAGAGAGAGCTGAAGAGATGGAGAGAGAGAAGAGAGAGAAAGAGAGAAGGAAGGAAAGAAGAGAGGTGAAATGAGAGAAAAGAAGAAAAGAGAGAAGAGAGAGAGGAGAAAGGAAGTGAAGGAGAGAAGGAGAGAAAGAGAGAGAGAGAGAGAGAGAGAGGAGTGTGGAGAGAGGTGAGTTGGTGGGAGAGAGAGAGGAGGAGGAGAGAGGAGAGATGAGAGATAATAAGAGAAAGAAGAAGAATAGTAAGAGAGAGTAGAGAGGACGGGGGAGGAGGTGGGCGGAGGTGAAGGAAGAGAGGAGAGGAACGGAGTGAGGAGAGGTAGAAGAGAGTCGAGTGAGAAGGAGGAAGAGTGGGGAGGGAGAAGGGCAGGAGACGAGGGAGAGGAGGGGAGGGACCCCCGAGGCCCTCCCCTCTACCGGGCACAACATCCCCCCCCGCAGGGGAGGGAGGGAGGAGGGAGGAAGAGGGGAGAGGGGAGACGAATGAAGAGGTCGGGAGGCGACGAGGGAGAGGAGAGAAAGAGAGGGAAGAGTGGGAGAGAGGATGGAGAGAGAGAGAGAGGGAGACGAGAGAATGAAAGTGTGAGGGAGATTGGGTAGAGAGGAGACAGAGAGAGAGGAGAGAGAGAAGGGAGGAGAGATAGAAAGGAGGAAAGGTGGAGAAGGGGAAAAAATAACAACCTTTCCCTTTCCTGGAGTAGCGCCGTGGGTCTCCCGGCCCGTATGTAGCATCTGTACACCCCGCACGCCCCAGATCCTCAGTGGTTCGCGACAGAAGGCGCCCACACATCCTTGGTCATGGGCTAACAATGCTTTCTTCAAGATTTTCGAAACCACGCATCTATTTGTAGACGATCCATGTATCGTACAATCTATAAGTAACGCAATATATGGGTCTCGGTTCATAAAAATATTGCGCAAGATCCAGGCTTAGCTGTTTACGATTCACGAAATCAGTGATCAAGGTTCGTATGGTGAGAAGGGTTAAAAGAAAGGCAATCGTGTATGAAAAACATATACATAATATTAACAGCAAAAGTATGCTCGTGTATTTTTTTGTGACCCTCGGTTTCTATAAGTTTATTGCTTTTTTTTTTTAGGGGAATGAAAATTTACAGGTGACGCAAGACACGATATGCCGTCTATGGTGAATAAGGGTTTTTTAAAGAAAGGCTATCGTGTATGAAAAAAAATATACAGATATTAACAGCAAAATTATGCTCGTGTATTTTTTAGTGTCTCGGTTTGTCATATAAGTTTATGCTTTTTTTTTATTAGGGGATGAAATTATTACCGCTACGACACGTTTGGCAACTGGGCTCCATTACCAACAAATGGGCGACTCCTCTAAACATGTATCACCCATGGAGAAAGGTTCATTGAATTTCTTAGAAACGTTACACTCGATAACGATCGACTGTGTTGTACATATGCCACGAAAGAACGAGCTGCTCCTACTATAACACACTTGCTGGCGTGTATCAAAAATAGCTGGAAACGGCAGACATTTCTCAAGTGCACGTTTCGTCTGGATGTATGTATATCAATATTGTATCGTTATGCATGTTTAAGTTATGCTTCTTGCTTGCTCTCCCCATGAGAAGTTTCATTTGACATTTCTTTAGCAACGTTACCAAAAACTCAGATAACCGTTCGTTATGTGTTGTTATATGCCACGAAGGAACCGAGTGTCCTACTTATAACACACATGCCGGGCAGTTGTATCAACAAATAAGCGGAAAACGCAGATCAGATATTTCCCTCAGTCTCACGTTTCTTTCTGGATGTATGTCTATCATTTTTGTCCTCGTTATGCATTGATTTAAGTAGGCTCTTGCATGCTCTTATTGCCTGAAAGTCAGCCCAACCTAGCCAGCTAGTCAGTCCGGCTCCTGCTAGGACAGCAACAGCCAGCCGGTGTCTCCTAGCTAGCTATTTAGACCCTGTCGTTTTATCGCCGGTCTATTAGTCAGCTAGCCAGGAGTTCAATCAAGCCCCTCTCCTCTCTCTCTCTCTATACCCCTTCCTCTCCCTCTCACCCTTCCTCTCTCTCTCTCCCTTCCTCTCTCCCTCGCCCTCTCCCTCTCTACCTTAAAACATTCGACCTTCTTCGTCTATACCCCCTGACCCTGGTTTTTCCACATAACTAAATCCTTCCCTCTAAGACCACTCCACCTCAGTCCCCCCCCCCCCCCCCCCCCCCGCCCCCCCCTCCCCCCCCCTCCCTCCCCCTCCGTCTCTGTCTCTCATTTTCATCTTTCTCTATCAGAGGGAGAGAAAATATAGAAAGAAGAGGAAAAAGAGGAGGAGAAAGGAGAGAGGAAGAGAGAAAGAGAGAGAAAGATGAGGAGGAGAGAGAGAGAAAAAGAGGGAGAAGAAAGAGAGGAAAGAGAGAAAGAGAGAGAGAGATACTTGAGAGAGAGAGAGAGATGATTTGAGGCGAAAGGAGAGTGCTGAAGGGGAGAGAGAGAGCGGACGGGTGGAAGACGGAGAGAGAGAGAGAGAGAGAGAGAGAGAGAGAGAGAGAGAGAGAGAGAGAGAGAGAGAGAGAGCGAGAGAGCGCTCTTGCTGGTATCTCTGGTCGCCAACTTGCCCGGGATAAATCTAGCCTCAGGTACAGCTATAATGACTCCCTCCTTACCAGATGACGACTACGTCTATCCTTTCCCCTCTTCCTCCCTCTCTTTTCCTCCTCCTCCTCCTCCTCCTCCTCCTCCTCCTCCTCCTCCTCCTCCTCCTCCTCCTCCTCCTCCTCCCCCTCTTCTGAGCTGCCTGGCTCGCCCATCCGCCCTATTCTTCCCCGCTGCTTCTCTTTCTCTCACTCTCTCTCTCTCTATTTATCTTTCTCTACCCCCTCTCTCTCTTTCTCCTCTCCCTCTCCCTCTCCCTCTCCCTCCCTCTCATTCTCTCTCCTTCTCATTATCTCTCCCTATCCCTCTCATTATCTCTCTCTCTTTCATTATCTCCCTCTTTCTCTCTTTTTATCCCTCTCACTCTCTCTCTTTCTATCTCTCCCCCTTTTCCTCTCTCTCCATATCCCTTTTTTCTCTCACTCTATCACCTCTCTCTTTCTCTCGCTCTATCTTTCTCTCCATCTACCTCTCGCACTCCTTCTCTTCCTTTTTCTTTTTTTCTCATTCTCTCCTTTATTTCCCTCTTCTCCATGTCCTTCTTTTCTTCTCTAACCCCTCCCCTCCCCCACCCCTTCCCCTTCTCCTTACCTTCCTCCCCTTCCCTTCCCTCCCCCTCCCCTCCCCTCCCCTCCCCTCCCCTCCCCTCCCCCTCCCTCCTCCCAAAGTGCCTGGCCATAAGTGGTCACAACAAAGGGTGTAAAATATGAGCATT
>NW_028234433.1:15185358-15190358 GCF_977035675.1 Penaeus japonicus
AACCACATCCAAAACCAGACGACACCAGTGTTGACGACAGCGTCTTCCTACTCCAACTCGCCAAGCGATCTCAAGCAGACTCAATCATCCACACCACAAAACTTTAGAGCGCGTCGTCACTTACCAACCCTCCACACCAAACCAAGAAACACGACCTCCACCTTTCGGCCGAGCGATCTGACAACATGGAAGCCTTAGCGGCGCCTGGAATCTATTGCATTAGGCAGAATAGAGCGGTTCTGTGTCTACGCCGGACAATAGGCTCGGTCGGGGCCTTGTTTGGGCATCTGGAAGAAAATAAAGCTGGTCGAATAGACGATAAAGCTGCTCTGACACAATGTCAACATAGAGCAGATGGGATAAGCCTTGTTTGGGTATCGGGAAGAAAATGAGGCTTTTCGGTAGCATGATAAACAAAAAGATGACACCGTCCAGATCTGTGCGCACTGGGCAAGAACGGCCGTTCAGTTGTGCGGATAGAAAAGAAAACTGCGGATAGCAGGGCAATTGTTTTCGAATGTCTACTGAAGCCGTCCGCATAGTTAATGTACACTAGGCTTTAGCTCAAACATGTCTTCACTTAAGTTTCAGGGGGAAAAATCAAGCTAGTCGAAAACAAAATTAACCTGTGCGAATAACTGCACACTTGGCATGGGTTTAGCAAATAGCTGCAAACCACTACATTTGCATGTGTGTACATCATACTTCGACAGGATATATTATCTACAATAGTTTTTCCTCCCGATACTGCTATTATCCTTGTTACCAGCTATTTTAACTAATACTATTACAATCATTTTTACAACTGGCATGATTATTGTGAGCGACTGTTTTTTTTCCGTCTCGTTTTCTACATTCACAAGCCAAACGAAATATCACACAGTATAAATCAAGTTCCTGCAGTCATGCAGAGTCCAATCCCCATTCACGCGATCACAGAGAGAGCTATTCATAAACTTGGAGAGCTGTCCCTTCTTAAACATCTTACAACATCCAATGAAAGGTACATAAAAAGAAATCCCGCTTCACGCAGTCAAGCATAAAGATGAAGTAACACACTGACTTGCATTTAGAAGGAGAGGGAAGAGAGAGAGAGAGAGAGAGAGAGAGAGAGAGAGAGAGAGAGAGAGAGAGAGAGAGAGAGAGAGAGAGAGAGAGAGAGAGAGAGAGAGAGAGAGAGAGAGAGACAGAGAGAATAAGACAAAAAAAAAGTCTCTCCAATGTACGCGAAATAAAATCCAGATTACATCACTCATCGAATTAAGCCTCTCCTTTGATCCACATAATACGACACCGACTCTGGCTGGCTCTCTCTCTCGACTTACGCAACGAACACACACCGCCGTGGCCGAGTCTCCTTGCTTCACGAAACGGCACGGCGACTCTGGTCTGGTCTCAAATAAACGACTAACTTAATGAAGTCTTGCTTCACGCTGACCAATCAATGAATGTTCCCTTCTCGTGTCCGAAGGCAGGCGGCGGTGGTACACAGACGATTGAATCCTCGTTTTTTATCTTATCTATTTCACTTTTCATCTATCTATCTGTTTATCCATGTATCTATTGTTTTACCTCTTCGTATTTCCCCCCTTTTCAATGTATTTAGCACTTTCTCTATCATGTCTTTCGTACCTTTTCTCTGTATTCAGCATAGTCTCTTTGCGAGTCGCACCTTCGCAAATATCCGGGACATCGCTAACCTAGCCTTCTGGACACCTATATTTCCACTCTCCTTAGATCCCGAATCCAACCTCCTGCCTCCAACCACCAACAACTAGCCCCACTCTCCCTTTCTCCCTTCTTTGTTCCCTTCCCTTCGTTCCCCTTCGTTCTCCATCCATCTCTGTTTGTGTTGCATCCCTTCTATGCGGTGGAGCCATCCCTCTCTATCATCTGGTCGCCTTGTGTCTTTCCCTCTCGGTATTTACTTTATCGCACCATTCATCGCTCGCTACCCCGCTTCTCACCTCCTCCTCCATTTCTCGCTCGTCGCTCTCGTGGCTCATCGCCTTCTCGCTCTCTCTCTTTCTCCTCTCTCTCTACGTTTCTCCATCATTCTCCTCATTCTCTCTTTCTCTCTCTCTTTCTGCTCTCTCTGAGTCATCTTTTATTCTTGCACTCATAGCTATCTCCTCTCGCTCTACTATTCACTCTCTCTCTAATCGACTATTCTCATCTGTACTAACCATCGATCTCTCTCTCGCGTCCTACTCAGTCATCTGCTCCGCGTAAAATGATCACTCCTCATCCAATTCGAAAAGTTCTCGATCGACCGCATACATCTGCTAATTCTTCAATCAACTCTTGCTCTCTCCTCATTATCCAATCCATCCATTTGCTACAATCAGTGCCTCTGAGAACGCTCTCTCATCAATCTCTCTTCTCTCGATATCTCACTCACGCTCATCTTCTCACTCTCTCTCGCTCTCGTGTCTCGGTGTGGCTAGCCTTAATCTGCTCTCAAACTTGAGGTATCAGGAGGAGCGTGAGGTCATCGTCAGTCGTTCGGAGAAAGCAGGGGAAATATTGGGTGGATGCAAACTCTGCAGTGTCTCGTGACTGGGTGCAAGAAACTAGCAGAGCGGTCCGGGAGGGCTAGACAGGATGGGCGAGAGGAGGGTGTCTGAGAATGCACGTCGGGGAGGGTCCACGGAGGGGGGGGCGGCGAGTCATTGCGAGGGTCAGACTCACGTCTCGGGGGGTTAGATCACAAGCTCTTCTCACTCATCTCTACATCTCTACTCTCTGCTCCATCTCTCTCTCTCTCTCTCTCTCTCTCTCTCTCTCTCTCTCTCTCTCTCTCTCTCTCTCTCTCTCTCTCTCTCTCTCTCCTTCTCTCTCTCTCCTTCTCACTCTCTTTTTTTCTGATGACTTGCCTCTGCCAACACGATCTCCATTCATCTCCCGATAGGACGGCGCGGCGTCCGCCGCGTTATCCGGGCGGCCTTTAAGCTTCATGTCGGGGAAATAAATCTACGCTGCCCAAGATAAGGCATGCAACCTCACGTACTGAAGCGATGCGCATAAAGCAAGAGCTTATGTGCCGAAGCAAGGGACAACACGCGTCACATGAGGTCTGGATGGACTGCCACGGGGATCCGCTCGAGCCCAAATGCGAGAGCTTGGACCGTAACCGACTTAAAAAGTTTTCGCCCGCACACCACTCGCGCCGTGTGTGTGGAGCGTCAAGCAGGTGCGCATTCCGACGAAATGATGAATGGCATATTCTTGGGACGATAAATACATTCAGCGAAAGTCGACGTTCCACTTATGTAACTCCCTAGCCTACTCCCCCCCCTCGTATCCCTACCCCTCCCAGTCCACTCTACCCTACCCAAAATAATCAAACAGCAGTGATAATAATTAATCCCAACAACAATTAATCTACAAAAAAGGTACACCACCGACATATCACCCTACCCCTACCCCCCCACCCCCACTCCCACCCCACCCCTCCAACAACCACCTCCAGAAACGATTACAGAGCGATTCAGCCAGTATTAACGACCGAAAGAAGTGCAACTGCATAAAAAATGAGACCGGGGGATGGGGGGGGGGGGCACCGCGGCTGCAACGGCACGGCACACTCGGCCAGAATAACGTCAGGAACACAGTCCGCGGCATAAGACTTGAATCGGCGACCGGACGAGACAGCGGCAGCCGGTCCGAGGTACAGGTTAACGTGATGAATATGTGACACTTGGCGAGAGGTGTGTGTGTGTCTGTGTGATGGGGGGGGGGGGGTACAGAAGGATGGGTGGGAGGTAGAGGAGAGGGAGAGAGGGGGGGGATGGGTAAAAGGAAGGGAGGGGGAGAAGGTGAGGGTTAGGGTAAGGGAGAGCAGGAGTGAGGGAGAGAACTAAAGTAAAAGAAGTAGGGGGTGAATAAAAGAGCTTAGTGACATGCAAGTAATAGCTGATGAGTCAGTGAGCGCAGTGAGAGAGGCGAGTGTGGCCGGAAGATGATGAGCGAGTGTGAAAGTCCCGTGGGAGTGAATAGGCGGGGAGCGAGTTAAAATGAAGGTAGGGGGGGGGAATATAAGTGAGTGAGAGGAGAAGTAAGTGAATAAGTACAAATAAGTAAGTGATAGTAAGTAAGTCCTTAAGTAAGTAAGTGGTTTGAGTGCTGAGAGTGAAGTGAATAGCGTGGGATGAACTGAATAAATTGTAAACATGACGTGAGGTGGAATTCGAGTGACGGGCAAATAGGCGCTGAGCGCGTGAGAGAGAGAGAGAGCAAAGTAAGAAAGAGGCGAGATGGAGCAGGAATTATAGTAAAGGTAGATAGTGCAGATAGAAAACAGAAAGGAATTAGGTGAAAAGGAGAAAAAAAAGTACGAGGCGAGGCAAGAAGAATGGTGGTGATGTTAATAATGATGATGATGATATTGTTAATGATGATGATGATGATGATGATGATAATGATATTGATGGTGATAATAATGATATCAATGATGATGATAATGTAATAATGATGATGATGATGGCGAAGATGAATATGAATATGAATATGATGATATTGATGATGATAATGGTGATGATGAAGATGAAGATGAGGAGGAGGAGGAGGACGAGGAGATACAGGAGGAGGCGGAGGAGGAGGAGGAACAGGAGTAGAAAGAGGAGGAGGAGGGGGGAGGAGGAGGACGACGACGACGACGAGGAGGAGGAGGAGTGAGGGAGAGGGAGGAGGAGTGAGGAGCGAGGAGGGGTGATGAGGAAGAGTAGTGAGGTAGGGGGTGGGAGGAGAGAGGAGGAGGAAGGAGTGAGGAGGAGGGAGGAGGAGGAGGAGGAGAGGGAGGAGGGGGAGGAGAGGGGAGAAGGAGGTGGAGTGAGTGTGTGAAAGGGAGGGGAGGATGGAGGAGGGAAAAGGAGTTAGAGGGAGGAGGGGGAGGAGGAGGAAAGAGGAGGTGGAGGAGGAGGAAGATGGAGGAGGGATGGAGGAGTGAGGTGAGGAGGAGGGGAGGAGGGCGAGGGGAGGTGGCGGATGCGGCGTGAGGA
>NW_028234433.1:15197858-15205358 GCF_977035675.1 Penaeus japonicus
TGAGGGGAGCTGGGGGAGAGGGAGGAGATGAGTACAAGGAGAGATTGAGAGGAGGGGGGAGAGGGGAAGTAGGGGAGAAGGGAAAAAGAGAAAGGAGGGGAGAGGGCGAGAGGAAGGGAGAGAAAGAAAGAGAGAGGAGATGAAGAGAGGGGGGCAGACGGAGAGAGGGGGGAGATGGGGAGAGAGGAGGGGGGGAGCGGAGAAAGAGTGTAACTGTGGAGGCAGAATGGACGCATACAATGAGCAGGAAGTTTTAAAACCTGATGTGGTATTCCGGGAGTCTCGGAGCTCTCAAACTGTGGCTCTCGAAGCAAACCCCGCTCTCCCCCCTCTCCCCCCCTCCCTTTAAGGGGTTCGTTCTTGATCTTGGTCCCTGTGCTTTCTCTCTTCAACTTCTTTCTCTTTCTATCATTCGGTAATTTACTTACTCACTCACTCACATACATATACATACATACATACATACAAACATACATACATACACACACACACGCATGCATACACACACACTCTCTCTATCTCCACCTCAAATCCTCTGCCTCTGCCTCTTCCTCTTCCTCTCCCTCTCCTTCCCACCTCCCCTATTCTCCCTCTCCCTATCTCACCCTCTCCCTCTCTCCCTTCCACTTTCCCTCTCTACCCCTCTTCGCTTCTCCCTCTTTCTTTCTATATTTCTTTTCTTCTTTAAAACTTCATCTGTTTCTCTCCCCACTCACCCACTCCCAGTCCCTCCCCCCTCCCTCCTCCTTCCTCCTTTGGAACCGTGTAGGATAGACTGCCAAGTAGATAATAATGGTAATTTGCGCGAGTTTCCACCTTCACAAGAGAGGAAAGGGGAAGGGGGGAGAGAGGGGAAAGGGGGAGAGCGGGGGAAGGGGAAGGGGAGGGGGAAGGGGAGGGGGTAGAGAGAGGGGGTAGGGTGGAAGAGAAGGTTGAGTAGAGAGGGGAAAAGGAGGGGAAGAGGAGAAGCGGGATAGTGGGAAAGGGGGGAGGGGGGAGGAAGAGGAGAGAGGAGAGAGGAGGAAAATGAATAGGAGAGAGCGGGAAGGCGGAGAGGGAGGAAAACGAGAAAAAATGAAGAGGAGAGAAGGAAAGGGAAGGGGTTGGGTTCGGCTGGGGGGGAAGGGAAGGGAGAGGAGGGGAAGGGAAGGGAGAGGAGGGGAGGGGGGAAGGGAGGGTCTCCAAGCTGGCTGCCTTGTCATTTACTTGCGTGACGTTCATCTAATGACTGTTTATGTGACACGACATTATTTCGCTCGGTTCAAACTACCTCCTCGGGCCGAGTGGAAAAGAGGAGATTCGTGGGAAGCCTACCGAAGGAGTTAACGATGCGGGGCACTGCCAAAGTTGACAAAATAATATCACAACAATGATAATAACAATAAGAGCGATAACCATAAAAATCCCCGAGAGAGTAAATGAAATGAGACTTGCAAGATAGGCGCGCATGGGAGAGCAATAAAATAAAATAAAATAAAATAAAATAAATAAATAAACAAGTATATAAACAACACAACACGTTCGTCTTTGATTTTCTTCTTTCTGCTTTCTGTCTGTTTTCTTATGTTATTTATCTGTTGTTGCCAACTACTTCACTCACCATTACCCAATGTCTACACTCCACTCCCCCCCTCCCCCCTCTCTCTTTCTCTTTCTCTCTCTTTTTCTCTTCGTTTCTGTTTCTTCATTATCTTAATTCTCTTCCTTTTCAGCTTTCTTTCTCTCCTTCTCTTGTTATTCTTGTCTCTTTCCTCTCCTTCTCCCCTCCCTCTCCCACCTCACCATCATCTCCCCTCACTTCCCCTTCTCCCTTCCCCTCACGCCCATCGAGCGAAGAGGACATTAGGCCTACCGAGGGGCGGGTGAGCGAGGAAGCGAGCGAGCGAGCGAGGCCGAGACGGGAAGCCGGAAAAGCACTGCGCCAGAAGAAGCAAGCAAGCAAGCAAGCAATCGGCCGAGGTCAGGAAAGGACAAGAGAGGCGTAGGGGAAAAAAAGCTGGGTACACGGGCCGGTCCGTGCCTCTGCTTGGGGCCGAGTTGCTTTGTTTGTTTGGCTGGTGTTGTTTGCGTGGGTAAGTCGTATGTATTCATTGTGTATGTGCTGAACTTATACACCTACAAATAATCCAATAAGTAGGTACTTCTCTTCTCACAAAAAAATAATGATAAAAAAACACATACATATACACAACCAATAAATAAATAAATAGATAAATAAATATTATGAGAGGACAGATATGAGAGAGAGAGAGAGAGAGAGAGAGAGAGAGAGAGAGAGAGAGAGAGAGAGAGAGAGAGAGAGAGAGAGAGAGAGACATTTACAAGCCCCCCCCCCCCTCAACCTGTCACCGGTATTATGAGCTGCCTCACGAAGTCGCAGCGGAAGAAAGCACACGTGATTGCACGATAATCACGGCCTGTGCAGAAGAGGAACAGATTAAAAAATAAAGAGGATCTGAAGAAGTTATGCGATCATCCTCAAGACCACGGCTCGAGAGCTATATACTTGACACAAGTACCTAAATAAGCTGTCATTGCAATGCTAATCATGTAAATTGGAGCACAGAACAGGTCGCTACAAGTCAAACAAAATATCTGCAGGAAAATAAAATATTTTGGTTCAAAATACAAAGGTGACTTGCCGGGATATTATGCACAGGATTTATATGCAGGAAAACAGAGCAAAAAAAAAGTTATCTATAGGAAAATAGAGCATAAAACATATCGGCCCAAGATACATTTCTCTGTAGCAAAATATCTCAAGTACATCACATCTACATAAAACAACTGAAAACCCTGGCGTTGAAGCACAGCAAACAAACAAACACACAAACAAACAAACACACAGCCATACCCTCATCCACACCCACACCCACACAAGAAAAAAAGGTTCCGCTCCATCTCTGGCGCCGAGACCAGGAAGCCCGGAGAGTACAGACCCCCAATATGCCCGGGACGCCCATATCCTGCATGTCCTATCTCCAGGATTTTAAGCGCCCGGCCATAGGACTTTTGGCTAGCTACCTCCGCTGGCCTGAGAACATACTTTTTCCTCGCTCTCGTCCAATTATTTCCCGTCAAGTTGAAGCATACAAAAAGTTTGAAGGCCTCGCAATCTCCTCCCAAATGGATATACTTTTCACCAAACTCTGGTAGTTAGCAAATGGCCACCACGAACCCCAAACCCTGACCCACCCACCCGCCCACCCGCCCACCCAACGCAACCTTCCTCTCACTTCCTCTTCTTCCTTTCCGTCTAACACTTTTCTCCCCTTCCTCTCTCGCTCCTGCTCGCTCTTTAACTCCCGGGCCCACACTTTCTCTGATGGGACACACCTGTGGTGGGGTCTATATGCAACGATGACCCGATATGTTAGCCGTATGAGGCGTGTGTGTGTATGTATGTATTCTTATATGTGTGTGTGTGGATATATATATATATATATATATATATATATATATATATATATATATATATATATATATATATATATATATATAAATATAAATATATATATATATGTGTATATATATGAATATATATAATAAATATATATGTATATATATAAATATATATATACAAATATATATATATAAATATATATATACATATTAATATCTAATATATATATATACATATACATATACATATACACATACACACACACATATGTTAATGTAAGCATAAAAACATTCATGCACACATACGCATACATGGCTTCGTGGACACACACACACACACACACACACACACACACACACACACACACACACACACACACACACACACACACACACACACACACACACACACACACGCACGCACGCACACACACAAAAAAAGTCATCATAAAAAATAAAAAAAAAGTGAAAATATGAATGAAGAAAACAAACCAACGCGAGCGCATGCGCTTGTACAAACTCGAAAGCACACCAAACAAATACCCCGATCACCACACAAACCAATCCGGCACTCCCACACATACACACACACAAACCCTACACCCCCTCGCCGCACAAAAAAAAATCCACGCGCACGCACCCACAAACCCCCAAACACACGCATGAACGCACGCCACGCACGCACACCGCACGCACGCACAACAACACGCACACACACATGACACATGCATAAAACGCAACTCATGACCCTCCACGAACACTCCGCGCCGTCTCGCCCGCCTCCTTCAAAATCTGCTCCCGCCTCTCCTCTCTGACTCTACTGTCTCGCTCTGTACCTTCTCTGGTTTATTCCTCTGTCTGTCTCTCTCTTTTTGGTCTTTTTTTCGTTGCTGTTCTTTCATTCGTTGCTCGGTTTTTTCTGCTGTTTTTTGTTTTTGCTTTTTTTTTTTTTTTTTTTTTTTTTTTTTTTTTTTTTTTTTTTTTTTTTTTTTTTGGGGGGGGGGGGTTTTTTTTTTTTAATTCAATTTTTAAACTTGGGGTAATTCTGTGTCTTTCCTGTCTTTCTCTCTCTCTAATGGCTGATGGCAAATGATGATGATGTGTTGGGATGATGAGTGAGTGATGGTGATGGGATGATGGATGAAGATGATGATGATATGATGTGATTATGATGATGATAATCTGGTGGATGTGGCATATGAACAACAATGTGACAACGATGATGCCAATAGTATGTGCAATGAATGCAAAACAAAAAATGCATAGAACAATAATAACAACAACAAAGAAACAAAAACAAAATACCGAAGATAAAACAAAAACAATAGTAAAGAGAAGAAAGAAAACAGGCTTTGCCAATCAAGGGAGGAAGGAAGGTAGGTAGGGAATGCGCTGAACAAACTCGTAAGCACGCATACAAACCATCCGCACACTAGCACCAATACCGCAAAACAAACACGCATCACACACAACCAACACCCCTACACAAACACCCACACAAAAGAATCACGCACGCACGCCCCCCCCCCCCCCAAACACACGCACGAACGCACGCACGCACGCAAATCCACGCACACGCACCCACATGATGACACCGCAATGGCACAAAATATAACACGGACTCATTGACCCTGACATCTCCGCGCCGTGTAACCTTCTGCTCCTCGCCGCCTCTCCTTCCTCATCTTCGCTCCTCGCTACTGTTTCTTTTGTTTATTCCTCTGTCTGTCTCACTCTTTTTTAGCTGGTTTTCTTTCAGGTCTTTCATTCGTTGCTCGTATTTTGGGAGTTCTGTTGTTGCTGCTGCTGTTTTTTTTTTTTTTTTTTTTTTTTTTTTTTTTTTTTTTTTTTTTTTTTTTTTTGGGGAGGGGGAAGGAAGGACGGAAGGAAGGAAGGAAGGAAAGGAAGGGAAGGAAGGAAGGAAGGAGGAAGGAAGGAGGGAGGAGAGGGAGGGAAGGAAGGGGGAAGGAGGGAGGAGAAGGAAGGAAGGGAAGGAAGGAAGGAGGGAGAAGGGAGAGAAAATAGAGGGGAGAAAAAGGGAAAAAGAGAGAAAGGAAAAGAGAGAATAGAGAGAGAGAAAATAGGAGAGGGAGAGAGAAGGAGAGAGAGAGGGAGAGAGAGAGAGAAGAGAGGAGAGAGAGGAGAGAGAGAGAGGAGAGAGAGAGAGGGGAGAGGAGAGAGGAGGAGAGGAGGGAGGGAGAGAGGAGAGAGAGAGAGAGAGAGAGAGAGAGAGAGAGAGAGAGAGAGAGAGAGAGAGAGAGAGAGAGAGAGAGAGAGAGAGAGAGAGAGAGAGAGAGAGCGAGAGAGAGAGAACGGGGAGCAGCCATCTCTCCGCAGTAAAGACGGGGGTCGGTTCGCCCATCTTAAGGTTTGATCTGAAATTCAAAGGTGCGTTTCCCATGACCACGGGGCAGGACATCAAAGCCGCGCCACTCTCCAGATATCTCCTGGGGCCACCGCGAACTGTGCAGCCCTCAGCCACCCGCCCGCTAGACCACCCCTTCCCCGCCCCTTGGACCCCCCCCCTCTCTCTCTCTCTCCTTCCGTGCGTACTCTCTCTCTCTCTCTCTCTCTCTCTCTCTCTCTCTCTCTCTCTCTCTCTCTCTCTCTCTCTCTCTCTCTCTCTCTCTCTCTCTCTCTCCTTCCGTATGTTCTATCTCTCGCTCTCTCGCTCTCACTCACTCACTCACTCCTTCCCCAGTCCTTCCGGTACCATATTCCTTATCCTAGAACTCATACCCCAACCTCTCTCTTCCCTTTGCCCTACCTTCCCTGTGCCTTATATCCCTACCTTTCCCTACCTTCCCTTCCACCCTTCCACCTATACTCCAATCACCCAAAACAGTCGTGCTTCTTCACTTTTTCTTTCACATTTCTTTCTCTGATATCTATTCTTCTCTTCCCTATTTTTTCTCTTTATTTCCTTTTACTCTTCTTCTTCTTCTTCTTCTTCTTCTTCTTCTTCTTCTTCTTCTTCTTCTTCTTCTTCTTCTTCTTCTTCTTCTTCTTCTTCTTCTTCTTCTTCCTCTTCCTCTTCCTCTTCCTCTTCCTCTTCCTCTTCCTCTTCCTCTTCCTCTTCCTCTTCCTCTTCCTCCACCTCCCCTTCGTGCGCTCCTCTTCCGTCGCCGAGGCGCGAAGGAGTCAAAGGAGCGGCCACTGGCGCCTCCTAGGACACCAAGCTGCAGTACTTCCCCCGGCACGGGTGTGGGTGCGGGTGCGTGCGCGGGCCGCCCCGAAAAGGTTTAACGACGTATTCATCACCGCCCACAATGATGATAGCCTTTATCCCGTCCCTGGCCTGCAACCGTGTGCAAGTGACGTCATCATACGGACACACACCTCACCACGAACCTTTCTCTCTCGCGGACGAACCTCAAGCACAGCTCCCCACGACGCTCGCGCAGGACACAACGAAATGCGACCGCGGAACACGACGGGATGTACTACACTGGCGGCGGGACGCGAACGCCGTATCGACGCTATTATTCGCCATAAAAGGCAATTTAAAATCATAATGACATCCACGGAGGGCACCGGAGCAGCATCCAACCCACACTGTTCTCGGCGTCACGCAGGCACCCTCGGCGTCACTGCTGCTCGTTAACTCGTTTGCTGGAAGCCTTCGCCTAAACAATCTGCCTTTTATATCGACGATGTTTGCTATGACACACTTTCATTAGTGTCAATGAAATTCCTTTGAAATTCTAGAAGATGTGTTACCTTCCTGATCCGTCACTTACATCATCGAGCTATTTGACACTGGCAAGAGTATCCCGACATTCTTCTCTCTCTTCCTGCTAAGAGAGACGCCAGCCCTAGCGCTATGCCAGGGGACGGCCCCAGATGCCATGACGGCGCCCACCGAACAAAGGCAAATCACGTGACAGGCGTCTCGAAGTGACTAGAGCGATGCTCAGCCATCGCCTTGACTCTCCCTTGGAGGAGCCAAAAAGCGGTGGGAAAATTTGCGGTGGGAAAATGAAAAAAAAAATCTTTGAAAAAACGGATACGAAAGTATATGCCACAACTTTCGACTGATCTAAAAGTGGCATCGCAAGCACAAGGTTCGCTTATGAGGGTTTTTATATGATCTGCTGA
>NW_028234433.1:15215358-15217858 GCF_977035675.1 Penaeus japonicus
TTTGTTTGTCGCTTCGCACCGTCCTGCTGCAACAATGCTATCCCCCCCTTCCTTCCTCCCTAGCCATCCCCTCCCTAGCAAGCCTCTCCCACCACAGCCCTTCGCCCTTTCCCCTTCTCCCTCCCCCTGCCTTACGTCCCTCTCTCCCTCACGCTGCCCTCTGTTCCTCTCTCACTCACCCTGTTCTGTCCTCCCTCTCCCTCTCCCTCACCCTCTCCCCTCCCTCCCTCCCTCTCTCCCTCCCCCCTCCCGTCTCCAACTCCACCTTGCTCTCGCGTCTCTCATCCCCACAAGGACGACAGCTCACGGTCAGCAGGACAATATGCTACACATCCTGTAAATTGTTATATTCCATCCTCACCGACAGACTATATGCCACGGACACACACACCACAGCACGGCCTGCACAAAATTATTTCAAGCCATACCACATAGAATAGAAAAAAAATATAGACAACACATGGTACCTGAACAAAACAAATTCTTACCATACCACATAAAGACGATAAAAGATACCGCATACTGACAAAAACGACACTACATAGTGACAAAAAAAAACAAACACACAAGGTCACAATAAAAGGTACCTCATCGTGACAACATAAGACACCACATACGACCACCATAAAACGCACACATATACACACCAACAGCAATCCCTCATCACGGGAGTACCAAAGGGGAGAGAAGGGAATATATACCACGAATCCTGAGCTACCGCGCCGCCAACACCAAGCACACGCAGCGCTGGCTTCACTTCATTGCAAAGAGTACCCGCACATGCAACGCTTCAAGCATCAGCTCGCACTTCAGGATTCATAAATCTTAAACAAAAAAATGCAATGCCAAACAAATATAAAAATAATAAAATAAGTAAATACAGGAGAAAACACGTAAGAACAAGTATATAACGCGCTGAGGGGAAAAAAAGAGTACATAAGCAACTGACTAAATACCTCAAATTTTGGCTCGGCTTTTTTATCCCCTCCTCCGACTCCCCTCGTCCTCCCCCCCCCTTCTTTCTCTCTCCTCCCCCCCCACAGGCCTCTTACCCCTAGCCCTACCCCCCACCCTATCAAGGCCCTCACTTCCTACCCCTACCCCTACCCTATCAAGGCCCTCACTTCCTACCCCTACCCCTCACCCCTACCCCCATCCCCTTCAAGCCCCTCTCCTAGAATTCATGTAACACTCGACCACACGTCCAATAATCCGGCCGAGCCTCATACGTCCCCCTCAGCATGTTCAATATTCAACTTTTCTCACCCGTTCCCGTCACTTGAAAAGCCTGTTTAAAAGAAAAAATCCTGGAAAGATTTTTTCTTCTTCAGACAAATTTCCTTGCTATTTCTCTCTTTCAAACAGACACTCGCTCATGCATATACACATGCATGCACGCACGCACGCACGCACACTCGGACACATACATGCACGTTCGCATACACATACATACATACACACAGAATTTTCCTAATATATTTCCTTGAAAGTTGAGCGCAACGAACCATCTATCATAACTACTAAAGCGACGAGCAAAAAAAAAATCAGACACATAAACGAATACATAAACACAAACATGAACACATGAAGTTCAAATGTAAACTAACAAGACATGAAATAAACAAATCACAAGCGACGCTGGAAATAAAAAAAAAACATACACTAGGGAAAAGAGTAAATAAAACACGCAAAATCGACGAGCAAAGCGTCACCCGTAGCAGCCATCCCTCGCACCCCCCCCCTTCCCCTCACCCACCCCTACCCCTCAATCCCTCTCGCTCCCTCACCCCGCTTACACCCCCCCCCCTCACCCCACGCAACTTTAATATTCCCACAATCATACATACAAGTCCAATCTGCCGCCATCCTCTGTGCCTCGTGTAACTTGCATAGTCCAATAAAGCACATACAAATACACACGCACTCATGTACGTACTCTCGCAAGCACATGCATGCAAGCGCACGTAGATAATATAGGAATTAATAAAATACGAAATTAATTGTGTATGTACATAAGCGATTTCCAACGTTTTTTTTTTTTTTAACACACAGCATATTGAACGGGCGCTACAGTTGCTAAGGCACAGAACTAGTTTTTTTATTTGTTTGTTTTGGTTATCACATCAGTTAAGATCTGGTCCTCAACTTCCAACAATTAACATATAAACAAAAATAATCGCCTCCCTGATGATAACATCCAACGTTGCATCATACATTGCAGATCAACAGAACGGATGACGATCATAGCCAAGTCTCGGGGATCACGAACGTTTTTACATTCGTTGGTTACACGGTTTCGTTCCTATAGCTCTTTTATGATTTAAAAAAAAATGTTGTTCGCATACAAAACTAATTATCGTTGTGATTTTATTTTCCATTCCTCATTCTTTTTGTCGCTTCATTTCAAATTGTTTGAAAATCGCGCTGATTAGCTTAGATGTAAATGATTTTTTAAGAATACCTGTTTCTTGTTCATAAAATGTAGAAAGTTAATGGAAAG
>NW_028234433.1:15220358-15225358 GCF_977035675.1 Penaeus japonicus
GCAGGGGAGGGAAGAGGGAAGCTAGGGAGGGGTGAGGGAAGCTGGGGAGGGGAGAGGGTGTAAACAACAAGGCACGTGTCATCGGCCTCGGGATGGGAGTATGGTGTTCCCAGGACAGTTGTGTGTGTGTTAGGTCGTTCACGATCTGGAAAGATTTGTTTCATCAACAGGTGAGAGCATCCACAACCACAGGAGAAGAGGGGAGGGGTGAATGGAGAGGAGAGGGTGGAAAGGGGGTAGGGTAAACGGCGGGATGAATGGCGGACAGGGTGAAAGGAAGAGGGAGAGGGCGAACAGGTAGGGAGATGAGGGTCTCGCGATGGAGAAAAATGAGATAAAAGAGGAACTGGGGAACGTTTGGTTGAGGGCCAATGGGAGCCAGGATGTCGACCGATTGAGGGACTAACTGAAAGCGAAGTAAAAACAAGCCAAGGATGAAGAGGCTGGCTCAGAGAAGAGTCAAGAGTCGAAGGGTGAATGGAGATAGGGTGAAGGGCTTTACAGAAGTCGTTTAACGTGATTAGGTAAGGGTGAGAGTCGGAGCAGGATGAGGCCAAAGCGCTCAATGGGGAGATGAAAGTCGGAGTGAAGAGGCGAGAGAAAAGGACAAGCGCTAGGGTGACGGGCGGGCTGCATGAGGACTGGGTAAGGGTGAGGGCTGGGTGAAAGCCGGGTGCGGCGCCCCCCAGGCAGTGTCACCGGGTATTGATTGGGTGGCGGGTAATCACACGGGCTCCACAAGCCACGCTCACGTCACCCGTCCTTCCTCGCGCCTCCACATTAACCCTCGCTTGCACCCTGTCGTCACCCTCGGCATTCTACAGCGCCTCCTCCTGCTCCTCCTCCTCCTCCTCCACCTTCCGCTACACCCTGGACTTTTATTGACGCTGCTCCACGCCACGCACCATTTGGCCGTACTCACTCACTACACGCGACTCGGGAACACCCTCGCCCGCCGCGCACCGCCGTCACCGCGGGCCAGTCACTCGCGGCGCGCCCCAAAACACCACAGCTTTATACTACTACGCTGCTACTACTACTACGACTGCTACTACGCCTGCTACTACTGCCACTACTATAACTACTGCGACTGCTACTCCAATGCTTATCTTTACTATCGTAATACTAGCCAGTTTCTTCTTCCACTACTACTACCACTATTACTATTACTACTACTACTACTACTATACTATAGCTGCCATTGATTCTGCTACTGATTTATAACAACCACTAGCATCACAAAAACTGCAGCATTATCACTGACACTACAATTACCACTGCTATAGGTGCTATTATGTTACTACTACTACTACTACCATTAATCCTGATAATATCAATGATCATGATAATATTTGCCACTGTATCTGTCTCCACAGACGCCACTGCAACCACTATTACCAGAAAAAAAACAAAAGCAAAAACTCTATTGCCACTGATCCTACCGTTTCACTCATAGCACATTTCCCACAGTCACTACAGAAGGGGTCTACCTTCACACTAGCCACGCTTACAACTCTCCCCTTGCTAAACGATTCCCCTTCCGCGGACCCCCTACCACCAACCCCTTCCTGACCCCCCTAAACCCCCCTTCGACCGCCCCCCCCCCTCGCCCCATCCCGTTTCCACGCGCACTATCACCGCAACAATCACTGCAACGGCTCCCCTCTTCCCCCCCGATACCCCCCCTTTCTCCTCCACGCAAACACACGCACTCACACACGCGCCTTAGGTATCTCTCACTCCCACTCTCACTCACTCTCTCTCACTGTCCGTTTCATTCTCTTTCTCTCTTTATTTATTCATTATCTTTTTTCTTTCTTTCTTTATTCATTCATTCATTCTCTCTCTGGGAAAGGGAGAGGGAAAAGGAGAGGGAAAGGGAAAGGGAAAGGGAAAGGGAAAGGGAAAGGGAAAGGGAAAGGGAGAGGGAGAGGGAGAGGGAAAGGGAAAGGGAGAGGGAGAGGGAGAAGGAGAGGGGGAGAGAGAAAAAGAGAGAGAGAAGGGGGAAGGGGGGAGAGAAAGAGAAAGGAGAGATGAAAGGAGAGATAAAAGGAGAGAGAGAGAGAGAGAGAGAGAGAGAGAGAGAGAGAGAGAGAGAGAGAGAGAGAGAGAGAGAGAGAGAGAGAGAGAGAGAGAGAGAGAGAGAGAGAGAGAGAGAGAGAGAGAGAGAGAGAGAGAGAGAGAGAGAGAGAGAGAGAGAGAGAGAGAGAAAGGAAGAGAGAGGAAGAGAGAAAAAGATAGAAAGAGAAAGAAAGAGAAAGAAAGAGAAAAAGAGAAAAAGAGAAAAAGAGAAAAAGAGAAAAAGAGAAAAAGAGAGAAAGAGAGAAAGAGAGAGAGAGATGAAAGCATCCAGAAAGACGGACAACCAAGAGAGACGTGCTAATAACAGGTGGAGAGGGGAAAAAGGGTGTGAGAAAGAGACAAGAGGAAAAGGGTGTGAGGAAGTGACGAGGGGAATGGGAGGAACTGAAGTGTAATTTGGGTAAAAAAAGAAGTGTGGTGATGCTGGAAAGAGTGACAGCTTTATGGGGGTGCGAGCTGTGGGTCTGGCGTGCGAGGAAGAGGAAGAAGAGGAGAAGGAAGAAGAGGAGAAGGAAAAGGAGGAGGAGGAAAAGGAGGAGGAGGAGGAGGAAAAGGAGGAGGAGGGGGAGGAAAAGAAGGAGGAGGAGGAAGAAGAAAAGGAGGAGGAGGAAGAAGAAAAGGAGGAGGAGGAGGAAGAAAAGGAGGGGGAGGAAGAAGAAAAGGAGGAGGAGGAGGAAGAAAAAGAGGAGGAGGAAGAAGAAAAGGAGGAGGAGGAGGAAGAAAAGGAGGTGGAGGAGGAAGGGGAGGAGCAGGAGTAGAAGGAGGAGCGGTGGAAGGGTGCGATGGAGATGGACAGGAAGGACGGGAGATTGGGAGGTAGGTAGGTTGGAGAGTGGTTTAGTCGGTGGGTGGCTGGGTGGGTAGCAAGGTTGGAGGGATGGAAGGATGGTAGAGGGAGAGGGAGAGGGAGAGGGAGAGGGAGAGGGTGAGGGAGAGAGAAAGAGAAAGAGAGAGGGAGGGGGGGAGAGAGGGAGGAGAGGGAGAGGGAGAGGGAGAGGGAGAGGGAGAGGAGGAGGGAGAGAGAGAGAGGGAGAGAGAGAGAGAGAGAGAGAGAGAGAGAGAGAGAGAGAGAGAGAGAGAGAGAGAGAGAGAGAGAGAGAGAGAGAGAGAGAGAGAGAGAGAGAGATAGGCAGGTAGGCTGATAGGTAGGTGCGATGTGTGTGCGCTGAGCGCGCGCGTGCGTGCGTGTGTAATCGTAAGTATAAATGTGTAAGCGCAAGCAATAGCAGACGCGGACGTCCGTCCATGCTTGCTTACCAGAGTGCCTGCTAAAACTCATGCAAACCAATCCTGCTACAAATCACCCTCCCCCCCCCATAGTCAGCAGCATCTTCGCTACCTTTCAGCTTCCCCACCCCTACCCCCACACCTCCTCAACCCTCGCAGCCCCCCACCCACCCCACGCTTTAATCTAAATACCTGAGAGGCCGTAATCTTTTATAAGTGGTGCCATGCCAAGCTTCACGCATTCCCCGCACTACCTCCCTTATCTTACGCCTCACCCCTTCCCCATTCATCCATTCCCCCATTCACCCCCCCCCTCTCCCCTTCATTTGTTCCCCTTTTCCTTTTCCTCTTTCTTTTATCACACCTACTCCTTCCCCTTGACCGTTGCCTAATACTCACTTCTCCCTTCCGTCCTATCCCATTTACTCTTTTTCTTTCCTCCTTCCCTCCACCCTCCCATCCATTCATCCGTCTCATTTTACTCTTATTCTTTTTCATTTTTCTTTCCCCTTAACTCTTACTTCTCGCCCTACCCCCCTTACCCTTAACCATGCCCCTTACTCTTTACCTTTATCTTTACCCTTACTCTACCCTTTCCCTCCTACTCCCATTCCCACTCTCAAGGAGGGGGTGGAGAGGGGAGGGAGAGGGAGAGGGGGAGGGGAGTGGGGAGGGGAGTGGAGAGGGGGGGAGGAGTGGGGAGTGGAGTGGAGGGGGAGGAGTGGGGAGGGGAGGGGAGTGGAGAGGAGAGGGAGGAGTGAGGAGGGGAGTGGAGTAGGGGGGAGGAGTGGGGAGTAGGGAGTGGAGTAGGGGGGAGGAGTGGGGAGTAGGGAGTAGAGTGGAGGGGAGGGGAGGGGGGAAGGGAGAGGGGAGAACAGGAAGAGAGGGGAAGGGGGGTGAGGGAGGCTGGTAGGTAGAGAGGAGGGAAGACGGAGCAAGGGACACGAAAGAAAAAAAGGGATTAAGGGCTAGAAGCAAAAGTAGAAACAGTAGCAGCAGCAGAAACAACAGTTGCTGGTACTGCTACAATAGTGATGGTAATGGCAGTCATTGTTGTAAAAGTAGCGGCACTGATACTGGTGATTATTTCTAGGTGGTGGTGGTAATAGCAGTATTAATAGTAGTATCAGTTTAAATAGTAGTAGTATTCATAGTGGTATCAATTTAAATAGTAGTAGTAGTAGTAGTAGTAGTAATAGTAGTAGTAGTAGTAGTAGTAGTAGTAGTAGTAGTAGTAGTAGTAGTAGTAGTAGCAGTAGTAGTAGGCGTAGTAATAGCAATAGTAATAGTAATAGTAATAGTAATAGTAATAGTAATAGTAGCAGTAGTAGAAGTAGTAGAGGCAGCGGTTAGAACAATAGAGGTAACATATGTAATTGCAGTAGTAATAACACCACCATCCCTTACAATAGCAGTAGTAGCAGTGGCGATAGTAGAAACGGCCCCCAAACCACCCGCAACACCCCCACAGATTTCTTCTAAACAAAACCTCACGACTATAAGACCGAACGCAAGCCAGAGTGACGAGCTTCGACTTTGACTTTGACTTTGACTTTGGCTTTGATGACGATGGCGCTGTGGTGGGGCACGACAGGAAACACGACCGCGCGCAGTCGTGGCGGCGGGGAGAGGCCAGGCCGCTTGGTGGGTAGCAGGGAACCTAATAACAATAATTGGCATGTATGGTGTCA
>NW_028234433.1:15235358-15260358 GCF_977035675.1 Penaeus japonicus
ACTTAATCCCGTAACGCAACACGGCACGGGGGAAAAAAAGGGAACACCTGCTCACTCAACAGACCACATATACCTGTACACACAAATATACACCCACAAACACACACCTAAAACAACACTTTTCGGAACAAGCAGTTTTCTGACTGCGAATGATATTTCAATTATGTAGAATAATACATGCCGAAAGCCTTGGACAAGCCAAGGCAAGGGGCTACCGACAATTCTAATAGCCTGGTGCCATGAACTTGATAGTCGTTTCCCAGTGCGGACAGAGAAAAAAGGTCATTCTGTTGATAAGAGAACAAGGCACTTTTTCCAGCGTGGAATACTTCGTAGTTCGTCGGCTACGTGTCTTGAAAAACGAGGTTACTGATAAGGTTAGACTAGAGGGGGTGAAGGTAGGGGGTGGGGGGATGCCTGTGGTAGGAGAGAAGGGGCCAGAGTGGGAGGGTACCGGGAAGAGAGGAAGAGAGGAAGAGAGAAAGAGAGGAGGGGGAGGCACAGATAGAGGGCGAGGAGGAGGAGGAGGAGGAGGAGGAGGAGGAGGAGGAGGAGGAGGAGGAGGAGGAGGAGGAGGAGGAGGAGGAGGAGGAGAAGAAGAAGAAGAAGAAGAAGAAGAAGGAGGAGGAAGAGGAAGAAGAAGAAAAAAAATAGAGAGAGAGAGAGAGAGAGAGAGAGAGAGAGAGAGAGAGAGAGAGAGAGAGAGAGAGAGAGAGAGAGAGAGAGAGAGAGAGAGAGAGAGGGGGGGGGGGAGGGGGGGGGGGGGGGGGGGGGGGGAAGAGAGAGAGCTGTGCCGTACTACTACAATAGTAAGAGAGGAGGAGGAGGAGGAGGAGGAGGAGGAGGAGGAGGAGGAGGAGGATGGAGAGGGAGAGATAGAAGGCGAGGACGAAGAAAAGGGAGAAGAAGAGGGAGGAGGAGAGGGTGAGAAAGGGAAGGGAAAGGCAGAGAATGATGGAAAGAGAATGACAGACTGTAGTAGTTTCGTAGTCGAGGACAAGACAGTTCGGTAAGGTCATTCTGGAGGGCGAGACACGGACAGCCTCGGAGGAGGACAGAGGCTCGCAACACGACGGAGGCACAGTGCACACGAGCGAGCGAGGAAGAGCACAACATGTGGTGGAGGCGAGGGTTGAGACATCACAGCCTACACTTCCTCACACGGGTCATACAAGCGCGTTCCATTGTAGAGGTCAAGAGTAAAAAGCCTCTCTTTGTTAGGGGCGAAGTGTGGCGGAGGCTAGCATTGCAGGCTAAATTATCCCTTGGGCGGTCTGCACCAAAGGTCAAGGTCGCCTCTCCTCCTTGTGTCGCAGGCCTGGAAAGGAGCCTGGCCAGAGACACTCTACACACGGCACTAAAGGAACCTACCTGGTCAGGAGGGCGGCGGGGGCTCCCTTCTGCTGCTGCCGCTGTTGTTACGGCTGCCGCTGGCTGTCGGAGCCGCAGATGGAGCCTTGTGGTGAAGGTGGAGGTGATGAGGAGGGGCAGAGGGAGGGGTGCAGTGAAGGTGGCGGCGGCGATGATTCAGGTAACTGTGATGAAGATGAAGGAGGAGGAGGTGGTGGTGGTGGCGGTGGGGCCTCGGAGGAGTGGTGGTGCAGCGCCGCCTGTGTGCTGCCCCGCCACTGCCACTCCCGCCGGGTTACTACTACTCACACCACCACCACCCTCCTGCTCCGCCGCCCGCTGTCCGCCCCCTCCACTCCCCGCCCACCCCCACTTACACACATACACACACACATACAAACGCACACGTACAACCACCAGCGCCACATAACACCTCGCTCTTAGCATGCAATCCTTACCCGGCGTCGTTACCAAACAAATCCTCAACATAAGAAGCGGCGTAACGTACGAGATTCCATTCTTGGGCAGTAAATAAGAGTGTGTGTAAAGCGATATATCGGCGTGGGTTTAGAGTAGCGGTTCCCCCCGGGCGCATGCTCGTCCCCGCCGCGAGCCAACCAGCCTCTCATTGACACAGCCGAGGCCGATCTGAGCGAAACGTTCCCACACGCAGCGCTCGGCCTGCGCGACCGCCGCCGTGCCGCTGCGTACGAAGCATTGTGGCACGCTGCGGGGACCGGAGGAGAGCGCCCAAAAAACAGAGCAACGTAAAGTGGCCGAGATGAGTTGGCTGGGGATGGTAAGGTCGAATGCAGCACTGTCTGCCAAGCGGGTATGACCCCTGTGGACACCGAGGCAGGCCGCACGCTCAACTAAGGGCCACAGGTACGGCGGCACGGATCAGGATTCCACCCTTATCGACCTCCTGGCAGGCGATCAATAGCGTAGCCTGGAGAGTATGAATGTTGTACTCTAAACTTACTACGTCCCCCCCGCTCTCTCTATCCCCCCACCTCCATAACCCTCCCCCTTTCTCCACACGCCCCTCCCCCACGCGCAGAAGGAGGAGGAGGAGGAGGAGGAGGAGGAGGAGGAGGAGGAGGAGGAGGAAGAAGAAGAGAAGAGGAGGAGGAGGAGGAGGAGGAGGAGGAGGAGGAGGAGGAGGAGGAGGAGGAGGAGGAGGAGGAGGAGGAGGAGGAGAAGAAGAAGAAGAAGAAGAAGAAGAAGAAGAAGAAGATGGGGGAGAGTAAGAAGATGGAGAAGGGGAAGTGGGAAGTAGGGGAAGGAGGAGAGAGGAAGGGGGAAGAGAAAAAGAAAGAAGATGAGTAGGAGGAGGAGGGTAAGAAAAGGGGAGGAGAAAGAGGAGGCAGAGAGGAGAAAAGAAGAAGAAAAAGAAGAAGAAGAAGAAGAAGAAGAGTAGGAGTCGAAGGCATGGGAAGGAGGTGCGGCAGAGGCCTCTAGGGGCACCGCACCCAGCCTCGCCCCCTTCACAATGTCTTCAACACCGCGTACAGCGGCCCAGGTCCCCTGATTCAGCCACTCCCTGCACACCTGCATGTACGTGCACACATACTCAATACTACGCACACGAGCACGCACGCACACACACGCTGAATGAAAGCCCAAAAAATAAAAGCGTTACTCCCGACAGACCGACATCCGCGTCTCCCTAGATAATTCCACCCTTTCGGGCATTCCTTTGTCACAGCAACGACCTCTCCCAATTTGACCTCTCCTTGCGTTACATAACTACTGCTACCTCCCAACGCGTAGAGAGACAGACATAGGCACAAACCGTTTATTTAGAGCTAAAATAATGGATACACGAGACCTACTCACTCTTCTTAATCGACTTCAGATCCCCTCCTCCTCTCCCTCTCTCTCTCTCTCTCTCTCTCTCTCTCTCTCTCTCTCTCTCTCTCTCTCTCTCTCTCTCTCTCTCTCTCTCTCTCCTGCTGTTTTTTTTATCCGTTAATAATGTAAACTCTGTTTCAATAAACATGAAACAATAAATAAACTCTCCCTTCCTTCCTCCCTCCCTCCCTCTTTCTCTTATTCTTCATCTCCTCTCACTCTCTTTCTCTCCCTCTCCCCTCACCTCTCTTTCACCTCTCCCCACCTTCTCTCTCTCTTACTCTCTCTCCCGCCTCTCTCTTTTTTCCTCTCCCGCTCTTCTTTTTCTCACCCTTCTTCTTTCTCTTTCTCTTTCTCTTTCTCTCCCTCTCCCTCTCCCTCTCTCTCTCTCCTTCTCCCTCTTCTGACTCTCTGACTCCCTCTCTCTCTCCCTTTCCCGCTTCTAACCCTCTTTCTCACTCTCCCTCTCCTCCTCTACCCCACCCTCTTTTTCTCTCCCTCTTCCGCCCCACTCCTCTCACGCTCTTTCTCTCACTCTCCCGCTACCCCCCTTCTCTCTCTTTTTCTCCCTCTCCCCCCTATCTCTTTTTCCCCCTCCCCCATTCTCTTTATCTCCCTCTCCCCAACCCCCTCCCTTTCTCTCGCTCTCCCCCTCCACCCCTCTCTCTCTCTTTCTCTCCCTCTTCCCCTCCATCTCTCTCTCTCTCTCTCTTTCTCTCCCAAACCTCCTTTCACCCCTCTCTCTCTTTTTCTCCCTTTCCCTCACCCCCCCCTCTTCTCCTCTTTATCCCTCTACCTCTCATCATTCCTCCCTACTCCTATTTCTCTTTCTCCCCTTCAATACTCTCTATCTTCCCTCTCCCCATCTCTCTCTTTTTCCCTCTCCCCCTCCATCCATCTTTCTCTCCCTACTCCCGACAGACCGACATCCGCGTCTCCCTAGATAATTCCACCCTTTCGGGCATTCCTTTGTCACAGCAACGACCTCTCCCAATTTGACCTCTCCTTGCGTTACATAACTACTGCTACCTCCCAACGCGTAGAGAGACAGACATACGCACAAACCGTTTATTTAGAGCTAAAATAATGGATACACGAGACCTACTCACTCTTCCTCTCTCTCTCTCTCTCTCTCTCTCTCTCTCTCTCTCTCTCTCTCTCTCTCTCTCTCTCTCTCTCTCTCTCTCTCTCTCTCTCTCTCTCTCTCTCTCTCCTGCTGTTTTTTTTATCCGTTAATAATGTAAACTCTGTTTCAATAAACATGAAACAATAAATAAACTCTCCCTTCCTTCCTCCCTCCCTCCCTCTTTCTCTTATTCTTCATCTCCTCTCACTCTCTTTCTCTCCCTCTCCCCCTCCACCCCTCTCTCTCTCCCTCCTCCCCCCACTTCTCTCTCTCTTTCTCTCCCTATCCCGCTCTCTCTCTTTCTCTCCCTCTCCCCCGCTCTCTCTCTTTCTCTCCCTCTCTCTCTTTCTCTTTCTCTTTCTCTTTCTCTCCCTCTCTCTCTCCCTCTCTCTCTCTCTTTCTCCCTCTCCCTCCTCCCCACCCTCCCCCCCCCCTCCCCCCCCCCCCCCCCCCCCCCCCCCCCTCCCCCCCTCCCACCCCCACTCCCCCTCCTCTTTCTCCTCGGACTCCTCTCTTTCTCCCTTTTCCTCCTTCTAACCGCTTTCCTCATCGTCCCTCTTCCGCCTCCATCCCCCACGCTCTTTTCTCTCCCGCTTCCGCCTCCTCCTTCTCCGCTCTTTCTCTCACTCTCCCGCTTTCCCCTTTCACTCCCTTGGTCTCCCTCTCCCCCATATCTCTTTTGGCCCCCTCCCCAATTCTCTGAGTCTCCCTCGACCCCTACCACGCCCGTTATTATCTTCTCCCCCTCCACCCCTCTCTCTCTCTTTCTCTCCCTCTTCCCCTCCATCTCTCTCTCTCTCTCTCTTTCTCTCCCAAACCTCCTTTCACCCCTCTCTCTCTTTTTCTCCCTTTCCCCCTCCACCCCCCCTCTCTCTCTCTTTATCCCTCTCCCTCATTCTCTCTTTCTCCCTCTCCCTCATTCTCTCTTTCTCCCTCTCCCTCATTCTCTCTTTCTCTCCCTCTCCCCCTTCTCTCTCTTTTTCCCATCTCCCCCTCCATCCTTCTCTCTCTCTTTCTCTCCCTCTCCCCTTCTTTCTCTTCCTCTCCCTCTCCCCACTATCTCTTTCTCTCCCTCACCCCCTCCACCCCTCTCTCTCTCTCGCTCTTTCTCTCCCTTCCACTCTCTCTTTCTATCTTCCTTCCACCCTCTCTTTCTCTCTCCCTTCCACTCTCTCTTTCTCACTCACTCCCACACTCTTTCTCTCTCTTTCTCTCTTTTTTCTTCACATTCTCCTTCTCCTTTCCTCTCCCTCTCTCTTTCTCGCTCTCCCCCTTTCCCTCGCCCTCTCCCTCTCTCTCCCCTTTTCTCACCCTCTTTTTTTCACCCCTCTCCCATCCCCTCTCTTTCTCTTTCTCTTTCTCTTTCTCTTTCTCTTTCTCTTTCTCTTTCTCTTTCTCTTTCTCTTTCTCTTTCTCTTTCTCTTTCTCTTTCTCTTTCTCTCTCTCTCTCTCTCTCTCTCTCTCTCTCATTCTCATACTCATTCCTACTCTTACTCTTACTCTTACTCTTACTTTTCTTTCTTTCTTTCTTTCTTTTCTCTCTCTCTCTCTCTCTCATTCTCATACTCATTCCTACTCTTACTCTTACTCTTACTTTTCTTTCTTTCTTTCTTTTCTCTCTCTCTCTCTCTCTCTCTCTCTCTCTCTCTCTCTATATATATATATATATATATATATATATATATATATATATATATATATATATAGAGAGAGAGAGAGAGAGAGAGAGAGAGAGAGAGAGAGATAGATAGATATAAATATTTCTTATTTCACTCTCTCTTTGTTTACTAATACAGCTACCACGCTCCCCCCCCTCCTTCCCCCCCCTCCCGTTCACACCTGCATCTTAGCTCCCTGTCACTACTACTCTTATTGTCCCGTCGTTTCCTTGGGGCGCCGATGCCCCCCTCCGCTCACCCGTCGCCACCACCTTCCGTTCGGGCAAAGCCTCACTGATTATCTATTTCGTCTTGTTCTAGTTCTTGTTTTTGTCTCGATTTGTTTATTAATTGAATTATTAATTTGATTATCAATTTACCTTTTTTAACCGCTTGTTGTCAAGGTATGCTTAGAACCTGTTACTATCGAGTCGTGTTGTTTTTCATAATGAATACTCCTTTTGTATTAGTACCCCCCCCCCCTATCCCCGTTAAGCAGGAACACGTCCACTCGCTCGTGTAAAATCACCTTTTGTTCAATAAGGATTTATTTAAGGGAGCAAAGGAGAGGGAGGAAGAGAGGGAGAGGAGAGGGAGAAAAGGAGAAGGAGAGAAGGAGTGGGAGAGGGAGGGGGAGAGGAAGAGGGAGACAGATAGATAGATAGATAGATAGATAGAGAGAGAGGGGGGGAGAGGGAGGGGGAGAGGGAGAGGGAGGGGGAGAGGAGAAGAGGAGAGAAGAGAGAGAGAGGAGAGAGAGAGAGAGAGAGAGAGAGAGAGAGAGAGAGAGAGAGAGAGAGGAGAGAGAGAGGAGAGAAAGAGGAGAGAGAGAGAGAGAGAGAGAGAGAGAGAGAGAGAGAGAGAGAGAGAGAGAGAGAGAGAGGAGAGAGAGAGGAGAGAAAAGAGAGAGAGAGGAGAGAAGAGAGAGAGAGAGAGAGAGAGAGAGAGAGAGAGAGAGAGAGAGAGAGAGAGAGAGAGAGAGAGAGAGAGAGAGAGAGAGAGAGAGACCCACAACACGCATCCGAATGCCCTGCTGTTCCCCATCCAACGAAGCAAAAATCTAATAGACTTAGGCTATCCTCAGTATCGAATGCCTACAAGTGTTGTTTTTTTAATGACTACATCCCGTGCACTGCAACGCTTCACGAAACTAATGCACCTTGCAACATCACACACTTCGACCTCACACATAGTGACACACTTCCTATAAATGAAGATTACCATTCACATAGAGAAAAACAAAGCACGAATTAAAAAAAATACAGACACTCTTGAGTTGAAAACGAAACCCTCTTCGTAATGCAGTGGCACTGTCAGACGACCTTAGCCCAGAAATCAGTTCAATGTACGATTCACATGCATACTGCAAACATGACCCTATTCAGGACATCATATTTTATTACCAAAACAAAGGCCTTTTGTACTAGTAGATAAATAATGGAACACGTGCGTATACATACATACATAAACACACATGCACACATACACATACACATACAAACACACATCAACCAACAAAAATACACACACACAAAAAGCGAAATACTATGACCGTCCTCCTACAGACCCCTAAATACAAAATAACAACCCCGTCTTTAAAACGAATCTATCGTCGTCCTACAAAATACAATACAGACCTCCCCTACCCTCCCTACCCCCTACCCCCCAAAAAAAAAGCAACGTACAACCACTCTTCCATAAACGATACCACCCCTCTTCAATAAGCTACACCAGCACTCGTATTAGACTCCCTCCACCCTCCACCCTCCATCCCCACCCCTATACCCCTAACCCCCGCGCCGTGCTTTTGTCTCGTAAAATAACACCTGACCTAATGAATACACCACCCATGTCCCGCAGGTTCCATTATCCGCGGGGAGGAGTAGGGGGTAGGGGGTGGAGGGGGGGAATACAACATTACAACACCATCACTATTCCATAAACTTCGCCCCGCAACTCTTCTATACACTGCAGCGCCGTTACCCTTTAAAACCCACCCCTCGGTGTGCCCATACAGCCCTAACCCCAAACCCCCCCATCCCTCCCATCCTTCCTCCCCCCTCCCCCTATCCCCTCCCCCCCAGCCGTTCAGTCTCGTATAGTGCCACTCGTAAAATCAAATTGTCACTGCTGTTCCTTCTAACGACATTATATCTAGCGCCCCCCTTCTCCCCTTCCCCCCCCCCCCCCCCCCCCCCCGAAAATAAACCACAAGCTTCCTCCTCTTCCATCATTGCGTATTGCATCGTTACTATCTTTACGTCACGAAGAAGGAAGAAGGGAGAAGAGCGAAGGAGTAGAATAAAATAAAATAAAAGACGAAGAAGAAAAAAAGACGAAGAAGGAGTAGGAGGAAGAAGAGGAGGAGGAGGAGGAGGAGGAGGAGGAGGAGGAGGAGGAGGAGGAGGAGGAGGAGGAGGAGGAGGAGAAAAAGGAGATGATGATGATAAAAAAAAGAAAAAATATATATAAATAAAGGAATAAGAAGAAGAAGAAGATGTTACTGACATCAATTGAAATCACACCACTATCACAACGCACTGACCTTTACTTACCTACGAAGACCTCAGACACCAGTGAACAACCCCGCTACATAAATACAGTGTCTACGATCAGCATAGGCCTAGAACACAACCAAGTCAAACTGAAGCGTGCGGCGTGTCCGTTGCCTGCAAACTGCACCGCCGACTTACACCAAAGGTACTCATTGTAAAATCGTTGAATTTCACGCAAAGCTTACACCGTTCATATCTGTAGTGTTTGTGTGTGTGAGTGTGAGTTTGAGAGTGTGTGTGTGTGTGTGTGTGTGTGTGTGTGTGTGTGTGTGTGTGTGTGTGTGTGTGTGTGTGTGTGTGTGTGTGTGTGTGTGTGTGTGTGTGTGTGTGTGTGTGTGTGTGTGTGTGTGTGTGTGTGTGTGTGTGTGTGTGTGTGTGTGTGTGTGTGTGTGTGTGAGTGTGAGGGTGAATGTGAGTTTGAGTGTGTGTGTGTGTGTGTGTGTGGGTGTGTATGTGTGGTTGTGTGTGTGTGTGTGTGTGTATGTGTGTGTGTGTGTGTGTGTGTGTGTGTGTGTGTGAGTGTGAGTGTGAGTGTGAGTGTGAGTGAGTGTGAGTGAGTGTGAGTGTGAGTGTGTGTGTGTGTGTGTGTGTGTGTGTGTGTGTGTGTGTGAGTGTGTGTGTGTGTGTGTGTGTGTGTGTGTGTGTGTGTGTGTGTGTGTGTGTGAGTGTGAGTGTGAGTGTGAGTGTGAGTGTGAGTGTGAGTGTGAGTGTGAGTGTGAATGTGTGAGTGTGTGTGTGTGTGTGTGTGTGTGTGTGTGTGTGTGTGTGTGTGTGTGTGTGTGTGTGTGTGTGTGTGTGTGTGTGTGTGTGTGTGTGTGTGTGTGTGTGTATGTGTGTGTAGGAGGGGGAGGAGTAAGAGGAAAAGGAACAGGAGCAGGAGTAGGAGTAGTAGGAAGAGGGGGGAAGGGGAGGGGGAGGGGGGGGAGGGGGAGGGGGAGTAGGAGGGGGAGTAGGAGGAGGAGGAGATGAAGAAGCAGAAGGAAGAGCAGGATGAGAAGAGGACATGGGAGAAACGGGGAAGGAGTAGGGGGTGGGGGAGGAAAAGGTCGGGGAAGGAGGAGTGGGAGGAAAGGAGTGAGAGGGAAAGAGGAGGGGGAGGGAAGGAGGAGGTCGAAGGAAGGGGGAGGGAGGACCGGAGAAGGTGGGGATCGGAGAAGGAGGAGTGGGGTGGGGGAAGGAAGTCGAAGGAAAGAGAAGGGAAGAACGGGGAAGTAGGAGGGGGAGGGGGAAGGGGGGAGGGGAGGCGAGAGGAGGAGAGAGGAGGAGGAAGGACCGGGGACGGAGAAGGGAGGACCGGGGACGGCGGAGGAGGTCATACTGCACTGAATTACCTTCCAAACGGGACTATTAAGAAAGACACGGGAACGAGAGCCCTCGCAAAGGTCATCATCTCACGTAATGAGATCGGAAAGATTTAGGGAGAAGAATTTTCTCTCTTTCTACTCTGCCCTCTTTATCTCTCTCTCTCTCTCTCTCTTTCTCTCTCTCTCTCTCTCTCTCTCTCTCTCTCTCTCTCTCTCTCTCTCTCTCTCTCTCTCTCTCTCTCATTCTCTCTCATTTTCTCTTTATTCTCTCTCATTCTCTCTCATTCTCTCTCATTCTCTCTCACTCCCACTCTTACTTCCAGTCTCACTCTCACTCCCACTTCCTCTTCCAGTCTCACTCCCCTTTCCGTCTCTTTCCCACTCCCCTTTCCCACTCTCACTCCCTTCCCCCCTCTCCCTCTCTTCTCACTGGTCCATCTTTACTATCTATTTCCACATTTGCTCTTTCCTCCTTCCTCATCTCTCTTCCCGCTCTCTAAGCACTCCTCTGCTCTCTCTGCCGTCTATCTTTCCCTCGACTCCTTTCTCGTCATACATTCTTTACTTCACCTCCCTTCCCTTCACCTCTGGTCTCTCTTCCACTCTTCCCTCCTTCCCTTTCCCTTATTTTCTTTTCCCTCCCTCCTCTTCCACTTTCTACCCTTCTTTTCCACTTTCTTCCCTTCTCTTCTGCTCTCTTTCCGTTTCTTTTCTTCTCTAATCTTCCCTCTCATTTTTCTTCTCTTCTGTTGTCTTTTCCAATTTTCCTTTCTCTTTTTCCCTTATCTTCTCGCTCTCCCGTTATTTCCCATTATACGCTCTTCCGCTATTCTCCTCTCCCGTCCTCTTCTCTCTCAATGGAGAGGGACAGATGAGGAGGAGGAGGAGGAGGAAGAGGTAGAGAAGAAGGAGAAGGAGAAGAAGGAAGAGCTGGGGGGAAGGAGGAACAGGAGGAGGAGGAGGAGGATGTGAGGCAGAAGTAAAGAAAGAATACGATTAAAGAGAGAGATGGAAGAGCAGCAAAAAAGGAGGGAAAGACAAAGGGAAAAAATGAGAGAAAGAGCAAGAGTAAGAAGAGGATTCGAAAGAGGAAGAGAAAGATGAAGGGCGAAGATTAATCTAAAGAGGAAGAAGAAGGGCGAAGATGAATCGAAAGAGGAAAAGAAATCGAAAGAGGAGGAGTAAGGGCGAAGAGCCGACGAGAAGGGCGAAGAGCCGACGAGGCGGGCGGGCGGGCGGGTGGGCGCGTGGGGTCACCGAGAACGGCGAGCGAACTCCCGCCGTAACGACCGCGATCCACAACGAGAGCGATCTGCCATCCTGTTTACGCCGCCCTTCTTTTCTTTCTTTTTTCTTTCTCACTTTTTCTACATCGCTTCAATTATATCTTTCTCTTGTGCTTTACTTTAATCCGGCTTTATGTGTGACGTGTAAAAAAGGTGTGAGAGGATTCAGAACAGGGGGTGGAGAGGGTGAGGAGAGAAGAGGAGAGAAGAGAGGAGAAGAGAGAGAGGAGGGGAGGGGAGAGGAGAGGAGAGGAGAGGAGAGGAGAGGAGAGGAGAGGAGAGGAGAGGAGAGGAGAGGAGAGGAGAGGAGAGGAGAGGAGATGAGATGAGATGAGATGAGATGAGATGAGATGAGATGAGATGAGATGAGATGAGATGAGATGAGATGAGATGAGAGGAGAAGAGGAGAGAATGATTGAGTGAATGAGTGAATGAGGGACAGACTGAAAGACTGACTGACTGAACGACCGACCGAATGCCTGCTTATTTGGCTAACTGCCTGCTTGTCAGCCTGCTTGCCTATCTATCTATCTGTCTGTCTGTCTGCCTGCCTTCCTGCCTGCCTGTCTGGCTGGTTGCCTGCCTACATGCCTGCCTGCCTGCTTATTTGAGTGTGTGCGTGATGTGTATGGGAGCAAAAGAATTGGGAGAAAGGGAGTTTTGGATAAAATTGGATAAATATTGAAATAGCGAGGGACGGACGGAAAGAAATGAGAGAAAGATGGAAAGAAGCGAGAAAGTCTTGAAAGAAAGAACAAAATATAAAAGCTTTAATTAAAATCATCATCATTATCAATCATATTTTCATAACCCTCCCTCATCACCATAGTACCAACTGCATACCTCTCCCGCATAATGTTGCAAGCGAGAGACGAAAGCGCCCGTCTGTTTTAAAGCTCCGGACCGTCCGTCCCGCGAGTGGCATTTTCACCTGGTTTTCACTCGAACCGACAGCCGAGCACCCGAAGTACCCGAATCACCGCCACTTTCATCGACAAAAGGCTTTCCCAGATCTCCTCCCCCCCCATCTCCTCTACCCCCCAAACACCAGAATATTAAAAAGCCAAAGCAATAATAACCCTTTCGGTCAATTGGAGACCCCGGCAGTACACGCGCCCGCTATAAACAAGCTTCGAAACCTCGTGACCAAAAAGCAGCGGGTGATGGATGGCACCAGTGTAAATGTCACTAAATGCTTCCTGACGTCATGCAGGGGCCAGGGAAGGAAGAGGAGGAGGAGCAGGAGCAGGAACGTGACGGGAGAGGAGGAGGAGGAGGAGGAGGAGGAGGAGGAGGAGGAGGAGGAGGAGGAGGAGGAGGAGGAGGAGGAGGAGGAGGAGGAGGAGGAGGAGGAGGAGGAGGAGGAGGAGGGGAGGAGGAGGAGGAGGAGGAGGAGGAGGAGGAGGAGGAGGAAGGGGAGGGGTGGTAATATACAGGTGTGTTTGCATGATAGCTTCATGTGGTTGGCTCGACTACAGGTGGTAACGTCATGCTGGATTAACAGAATGAGAGAAGGACGAAAAGATATGAAAGAGAAGAGAGGGGAAGGGGGCAGTGTGAGACAAATAGGGGGTGACTGAGGGAGGGGAAAGAGATAGAAATGGAGGGAAAGGAAGAGAAGAGGAAGAGAGAGCGGGGGAGGGAGGAAAAGGAAGAGGGAGTGAGGGAGTGAGGGCGGGAGAGAGAGGGAGTGAGGGCGGGAGAGAGAGGGAGGGAGGGCGGGAGAGAGAGGGAGGGAGGGAGGGAGAGAGAGTGGGAGGAAGGGAGGGAGAGAGAGAGAGAGAGAGAGAGAGAGAGAGAGAGAGAGAGAGAGAGAGAGGAGAGAGAGAGAGAGAGAGAGAGAGAGAGAGAGAGAGAGAGAGAGAGAGAGAGGAGAGAGAGAGAGAGAGAGGAGAGAGAGAGAGAGAGAGAGAGAGAGAGAGAGAGAGAAGAGAGGAGAGAGAGAGAGAGAGAGAGAGAGAGAGAGAGAGAAGAGAGAGAGAGAGAGAGAGAAAGAGAAGAAGAGGAGAGAAGAGAAGAGAAGAGAAGATGGAGAGGAGAGAAGAGAAGAGAGAAAGTGAAAAAGAGAAGGAAAAGGAGAAAGAGAGAAGCAGACAGAGGAGAGAGAGAGAGAGAGAGAAAGAGGAGAGAGAGAGAGAGAGAGGAGAGAGAGAGAGAGAGAGAGAGAGAGAGAGAGAGAGAGAGAGAGAGGGGAGAGAGAGAGAAGAGAAAGAAGAGAAAGAGAGAGAGAAAAGAGAAGAGAGAAAAGAGAGAGAGAGAGAAAGAGAGAGAGAGAGAGAGAGAGAGAGAGAGAGAGAGAGAGAGAGAGAGAGAGAGAGAGAGAGAGAGAGAGAGAGGAGAGAGAGAGAGAGAGAGAGAGAGAGAGAGAGAGAGAGAGAGAGAGAGAGAGAGAGAGAGAGAGAGAGAGAGAGAGAGAGATAGAGAGAGAGAGGGAAACAGACAGATAGAGAGAGAGAGACAGATAGAGAGAGAGAGGGAAACAGACAGATAGAGAGAGAGAGACAGAGAGAGAGAGAGAGAGAGAGAGAGAGAGAGAGAGAGAGAGAGAGAGAGAGAGAGAGAGAGAGAGAGAGAGAGAGAGAGAGAGGAGAGAAAGGAGAAGAGAGAGAGGAGAAGAGAGGAGAGAGAGAGAGAGACAGAGAGACAGAGAGAGAGAGAGAGAGAGAGAGAGAGAGAGAGACAGAGAGAGAGAGAGAGAGGAACAGACAGAGAGAGAGAGAGACAGAGAGAGAGAGAGAGAGAGAGAGAGAGAGAGAGAGAGAGAGAGAGAGAGAGAGAGAGAGAGAGAGAGAGAGAGAGAGAGAGAGAGAGAGAGAGAGAGAGAGAGAGAGAGAGAGAGAGAGAGAAGCAAGGTACACAATGGTTTATAAAAGCTTTATACTTGGTGGTCTCATAAGAAACAACAACATTCCTTGCAAAGAATGATCATGAGGCAGGGTAAATGCAGCAGGCTATGAAGAGGGAAGGTTTATATAAGCAGTACCTGTTATAGAAACATATACATGAAAGGTTTGAGTATTTGAAAATGTCATCTGGTTAGAGAGGCATGAACACACATGTACATGACATCATATGGTAGAATAGCAAGTGCATGATAACTTCATTTGATAGGAGCTAGTGCACAGTCTCATTTGGAGGCAGCATCTTACTAAGGGAAAGGTCATAACAGTCAAATTAGTTATACTGCAGATACAGATCCGTGGTAGTCTTCTACAGGTATCCAGTTGAATATAAACACTGCAATTGCATTTGGTTGCATGAAATGACATCTTTTTGCAGAGACAGCATCAAGGGGACAAAGTGGATGATAGCTTCTTGATTGAGAACAGATGTTGGGCAATCACATGATGGAGAAGCAATAAGTATAATGCAGCTCAATGGCAGCACAATAAGGGAAGCATAAAAAAGATGCTTTAAGCAAAGGAATATGAATGACAAATTACCTTCACATACACTAATTCACAAATGTGTCATGTGAAGCAAGTGGATGGCAGCAATAAATACGACTGCTTTTTCAAAATTTTATTATCCTGAGACGAGTGATATAAGTCAAGTTTATGGGTAGTACCAGATTCCAGATTCCATCTCTTGAAACTTTGTGAGGCAAATCATATTAACTTTCTTTAGGCTAATCATTTACTTTTGTGAAAGGATTGAGGAAAAAAAATCCATTGAAGGACAATGACCCCATAGTTTTACAAATGGAACAAGGTTCATGACAACTTAATATCTGAAGAAGCTGATGAGAAGTCTTCAACCACAATACTGATTTATTAGCTATTTAAAATCATCTGCCATCTCAAGTGCTAAGGTCATTAGCAGCACTTCAAGTAGGTGACAGCTTCATAACATTGCCAAGCACTCAGCATCATCATTAGAAGAAATGATGTATATGACAGCTTAATTTTTAGTGTATCATGAAAAGGAACATCACCGTGTCAGATTCAAGATGGATCATCTATTCAAATACTTTCAGAAGAACAAGTATAGACCTTGATCAGGAAAGGTTAGGATACACAAATGGGCCCCAGCTGTTAAACAATATAATAACAAGCATTATTAACCCATTGGTCGCGGTATTGAAAAAAGGTCTGTGTAGTAGGACGATTGTTTTACATGTCTGGCATGGTGCCATCCACGTCTATCACCGACTCTGCCTTTGCAACAAATCATGCCATCCGCTGCTAATGGGTTAAGATCATAAGAGCAATCTAATCCTTCCTGCAATATGACATACCCAATTTTTAATAAATACCCACCACTCAGAAATCTTACAGGGCATTTTGAAAAATCAGTACTGCTGTGATACAAGATCTTTATCTTCTGGTAACTTCTTTTCTATTATCATTCCACATATGTAAAGTGCAGATGACTAATTCCTCTCCTCTTTAACCTAATGCTCCCATGTTTCCCAAACCCCATGCCAACATACATTCAAAATATTCCTTTACCTTTAATAAACAGCTCTGGTTTCTAGTTACAGGAAAAGTACAAACCTGAAAAAAGAAAAGGAAATGAGATGAACTGGTTGCAAATGTTTCTTTCACATTTACCTAAAATAAAAACGATCTGAAATGGGATATTTTTTTTTTGCTGTGATATTATAACAGTGGAGTCATAACAAAAAAATAAAAATAATAAATAAAAAACTAAAATTAATCTCTACAAAATATCTAGTACAATATTCTATATCAAACAATTAATCAATGCATTCCAGATTTTATACTCATTTAATAAAATTTGTTATTTTTTAATACTAAAAAAATCACTACAGGTCATAGTTATATTTTAAAGCTCACATAAAATTGTTACTAGTGTAACATTCCTCAGGCATTTACACCCAAAACATAAAATGTAATGAGCATTCCTTTTAGTTACAGTCAAACATAGTAACTAACAAAGTAAAAAACAGAAAATTAACTAATCTGGTAAATTTCTTTTGATTTAACCCATATGCATATTCATATTTTTCCTCTTTATTTATGATATTTAAGAACACCAATTAAAAAGACCTAAAATATATATAAATCACGTCAGTTACTCATAGACTCCTGAAGACTTTCATGGTCTAAATTTGCCTGTGGTGATTCACTGCTCATAAATCTACCCAGTGGCTGTAAAATTTACAAACAGCCATGAATAACTCCACATATATTTGTTTGTTTTTTTTATGCAATTCCATCTGCATCAGGTAAAAGAAATATATGTAGAGGTGGGAGGTGCTCTGCAGTGTTTATCATATCAAAAGATTTTTATTTAGAGTACATGCAGATTACAGGATTTCATATTTCTGCTCAACTATTAAGAAAACATTAAAATCATTTTCATGCTCACAGTCCAACAATACATTATATCTAGTCTTTCTTTAATTCCTTTAGTCTTAAACCAAGAGTTCATAATCATGTGCTTTGGTTTTAGGTCAGAAAATAATGCATATTGCCAACCTGCATCTTTTAACAACAATGTATTGCTGCTTTTTTTCAAGAAACAAATTTCCTTTATATAAAACACCTAATTCTACATAAAATACTAAGCAAATTTCTTTTAAATATAACATCCAATTTTCAATAAAATACATCAGATAATTTTCTCTTCTCATGCCAACAATTTCAAAACTAAATGTACATCAACAACTAATAATAATATCTATATTTACTATCAACTCCAAGAAAAAACATAATATCTAATCAAACATCATACTGTTCTTACAATGACAACAACAAGAACAAGAGCAATGATAATAAGTGGTATTGGTTGCTGCAGTATCATTATCTTTATTATAGCAAGATGAAGACAAATAAAAGAAGTTGATGATAAAGATAATAATAATATCCAATAATCTGATAATAGTAATAACAATAAAATAATGATGATGATGATGATGATGATGATAGCAATAATTAAAAACAATAACAGTAACCATAACATAATAATAACAAAAACAATAAAAATAATAATAGAAATATCAATAATGAAATCATAATAACAATAACAATGAGTGTAATAATAACAGCAATAATAATAATAATAATAATAATAATAATAATATTAATAATGATAATAATAACAATAACAATACTACTACTACTACTACTACTAATAATAATAATAATAACAGTAACAAAAACAATAATAATATCAATAATAATTATAATAATACTAATAACAATGACAATAACTATTATCTTCACCATCATCAACATATTTATGATCATAATAAAACCAATATTTTTTTTTCATTCTTACTATCATCCAAACTGAAGCAAATATTCTTCTTGTTTCCATCTGGTTCCATTAGTTTTGGTGGAGAATTAGTGTGATTAAAAAAATTGACTTCTATAAATATTAAGCTGTTCCTAAGATAAGTGATGAAGTTCATCATTATGAACAATTTAATTTTGGGAAATGTGAAGTACCATCACTAGATAAAACAAGCAATACATCTTAAAATGGGGCAAGGCATTTTCAGCAACTCAACAACAGTTCTTGCTGAAATCCTATGTAACCAATTCTTTCAATATGTTTTTCATGCTTGTTCTGTGACTCTCTATAACTTGACACAATTCATTTATTGGTCTACTGTCCTTTATCTTTATGTTTTTATAATATTAGAGCATAATTTGATGCAGCACACTGTCAATGAAGGTCTCTACACCACATTTTATGATAAGGTGTTGGAACAGGTTTCTGTAGCATATTCAAAGCCTCTTCAGCAACTCTGTGGGGTCCTCTTAAGATTAAATAATTCATCCACCAATGCATGTTCATTACAATTGAGGTTTGGTTCATAACATAATGCATTTTCTCTACCACTATAATTTGCACAAAAACTTTCTTTTCACATGAATCCTACTATCTTTTCTGCTTTCTTCTTTTGCTATTCATAATCATTTTCATATTGCCCATTGCCTTTTGGAGCAAGCTATTTTGTGTAGCCCATCTCTACTCCATGTAGCCCACCAGTCTTTCTAACTCTTTGTACTTCTTTGAACTTAAGGGCATCTTGACAAGCATCCTTTTTGTTAACGGTGGTTACTCTCTTGAGTTAATGTAAAATAAGCACAACTAGCATTAACTGAATATTTCACACTGGGATTCCTCATGAACTGATGTTTTTCTTATAATTCACCAACTTATGCCACTTTTTCCAAAACTACATTACTTTTTTTCATATGTCCTGTCAGTTGCCATTGACAATTTTGATTTCTTTTTAAAAAATCACCTTTGCTTCAAGGTTCTCCTCTGCAATTTCCTCTGGTCACAGGAACTAATATACACATGCTTTTTCTGTGGCAACAAATTGTTTTAGTATATGTCAATTGAATGGTACAGACCAAGGCATGCCTCATGTAATACCATACTTCTATCCAAAAGATGCTAGACTGGGACTCATTTGTCAGAGGCATTAAATACTACTAGTGACACTTTCCCAGTATGCAGCAGGTGTAGCAGATCTCAGATAAAATTAATACCTCTGGAATACATTGCCCATCTCCATACAATAACTTAACATTTTTGAACCACCATACTGTATAGTTGCTATTTCTCCCTGTTTTAGCTCTTTGTTACCTACAGCTAAAATAATTTTTGTAATTTTTTTTGTAGCAAGGCTCGAGGTGGAACTTATCTTATAAAGTCAAATCTGATCTCGGTAATCAAAACTGCATTGTATCAGATGGTGACTAATCTTGTTGTTTCTGTATCTCATCTGTCTAGCCTCAATTAACCATTGTCATTGATTACTGTTAGTGGTTTAAACTCTGAATATGTTGTGTTAGTATAAAAATGTAAAACACATTCCATTTTCCTTTCCTGCAGTTACTATATATCTGAATCATTTTTATATACCACTTATGTGATTTGAGGATGAGGAAATGTAATAACATAAGAAATTCATGTTTCAAAAGTCTTAACAGTGATCTTTTACAACACCTGAAAAAATAAGACAAACAATTGAAAATCAGTATATGCTGTTTTAACTTAAGATGTCACATTACATGAGCATTATGGGCACCCCTCCCCACAGGGTCTATCTTTGGAGCTTATGATCAAAGTGATTTAATTTATTGTATAAAATTGTACAGAGCCCACAGGATTAGGAAATTAGGAAATGCTAAAAAACACTAAAAAAGTATATATTAAAAAATTACTGCAATTTTTTAATCCCTTCTTATTATAAAAATAATTTTTTTCATTTATTGATATATAATATATCTTTTTTTTGCCACTACTACTAAAAGGACTCCTTGTTTTATACAATTCTATGGTAGATTACTCATCTCTTTCTCTCTTTTCAGATAGATACTTTACAGAATTAACTCATTTTCTTCATAACTTAACATCTTAAATATAAATTGTATCCTTACAAAATACTGAAATGACTGAATAAAATCAATTGATATTACCACACCCTTTACATAAATGTAGCTTTTGTATTAAAAACAATCTACTCACATTTTAGAAGAATCTCTATATCTAGCAATTGCAACCACTTTTGCTCAATCAATACATTCCCAATAGTTTAGACAATAAACGTTCAGAAAAATGTGTATCATCAATCATATCATTACTATATTAGACCATTTTAAAAGGAAAACCTTTAGTGATGTATATCAAAACTAAAAATATAAGCAATAGCAACCAAATGATAAGTCAGTCCCTTAAGCTTTTGTTGTGATTTTGAAATATTTGATTTAGTTACCTCTAGAATTTATGTTTGATATTTCAATTAAGAGTATGTATCATAAGTTTTCTATATGTCAATTATCAAAAAATAATAAAAATAGAAATACTACTCCTACTACTAATGATAACAATATTAATAATAAGAAGAAGAATAAATAATGATTATTAGATGTGCTGCATATTAATATTCAAAATAAAGAAAAAATAACCACAAAAAAGTTCTTAATTCTCCAAAAATAAAGAATACAGTAATTCTCATTCTTGGTAATGTGCACATACTAGATGAAAAATAGCATGTCACAAAAGAGAAGTTCTTACATTCTCCATATTATAAATAAACAAATTATCTCAATCTGAGTTAATATGATGGTGTTTTTGAGTAGCTTAAAAAAATATGGCTTGTGTACACATGAAGCTCTGAACTATGTGGGTTAATTACAACTCAGAATCTGAGAAGAAATTCTCATCAACAATGGAGACCACAAGTGACGACCGTGTAGGAATTCTTGGGAATATGTGTATAGATTTGTCTGTTGGAATGATATCATAGAAAGGATGATAAATACTAAGCTGCTGCAATGCTAATACTCAGCCTTGCACATTTATCCTATGGGCGCAACAAGGGCTAAAACCAAAAATAGTTTATATTGGGGATGATCAAGAAAAAAAGACCCCCTCCAAAAAAAATCAAATCTGTCATGTAGTTTTCCTTGTAGTGAACCAATAAACTTTAGCGAACTCCCTCAGCTGCCTCCTAAACTATCTAACCAACAATGAATAAGATCTCACTGGGGAGAGGCTCCTTTCAGACTCCATAATGTTCTCTTTATATTGTTTTTTTAAGTTACAAGAAGGCCAGTGAAATGGTGTGCTTATATGAAGGTCAGTCCAATGACCATGTCCATGAGAGGGTAGTTTTTAGCCACCTCAGTGAACCCCAGAAAATTAGAATTTGTCTCATAAATGGGGTAGGTCAATCTGGAAAGGCAAAAATTACAGACAACAATGTGAATGAATTAAAGATAAGGCTTAATGATGTAAAATCCAATCAGGGATTATCACAAGTGTCCACTTCTAATGTAAAACATTTATAAACAAAAAATTGTAAGTCTTGACAAGAATGCTGTTATTATAAGCTACTACAAATTATATTTACAAGAACTATCTTTACCCTCAGCACGGATTATATCCCTACATCCCTCATGTAGCTTATGTGATAATTCTTCTTTACAATGCTGAAAGCAATTCTAAAAAATTCTTACCCTTCTGTAAAAAATTACCCCTCAACAATTAAGGGAGCAAGGTGCTTTAATGGCTTGTTGATGTGGTAGAAGGGAAAATGGCTAAATAGAATAGTAATTATTTCTGTAAAACATAGTGTGTGACCTATTTCATGAACATAAAATCTTAAATGAGATGGTGAGGATAGAAATGGAAAGTATTGAAGATTACTTATGATTTAAATTTTGATTAATAAATAAATTCACAAACTACAGCTATATGCTATAATTTTGTGTTTAACCAAAATATCAAAGGCTAGACCTGGTTGTCTTCTATCCACATACAGATTAACCCTCTCTGGACGGGTGGTACACTACGGTACCGCGCATTCTAGGCCCGTTCGCTGGGTGACCTTACAGGTTTATTTACTGAATCCACATACAGATTAAATTGATTTCTAGAGAATCTGAATATGTCAGACTACCAAATTTGGAATCATAATACACCATAAACATTTGGAACACAATAAAGTCAAGAAAACTTGCCTTTGTTGAATTTAAACACTAAAGTCAAGGGCAACATCAAGTAAAAAAAATACCTGCAGTTAATAAGAAAAAAAAAAAATACCTGCAGATAAAAATTATGTAAATGTGCATATTCATTCATATAGACACAAGAATTTACAATGTTCAGCATTTCTCATCTGTTTATCTTCTTTCTCAAAATATTCTAATTATAATATATAAAAACATGAAAAGTAAGACTTTAGGTTGTACTCCAAATAGCTGTTCAGAAATTCTAATATGAATATAGAATACATAGGTTTTGAAATGTGCAAGTTCAAAACTTTTTTGGCACACTTGTTATAGCCAAGTAAATGCTGAGTCAACATATTGAACAGTATATATATAATGATTAATGAGTTTATAAAGAACTAACATTAATTTTCATTCTTCTCCATCAGACTAATTATATATCTAATACTCTGGAAAATGTTGACCTTTTTTCAAAATTTCAACAGCTATATTATATAACCTTAACAATCTAACTAAATGTCACCAAATGTGATCATTAACACATCAACATATCTATTATGAGCCACAGTGGTTAGACACTCTCTGGTACACAAAAATTGTAAATGTTGTCTTGACATTTATCATACATTTTGCTCTATATATCTACACTATATAAAAAAAAGTAAGTTATTCTGATAACCTTATACTGACTCTGGTACCCCTAACATGATTCAAAGTCTTCAGTAATATTTTTCATTTTCATTTCATATAAATAAAATAAAAACTTGATTTCAATATTCTACAATTTAATGCTGAATTCAAAACCAGACTTGGTGATGAGAAAATGAAATACTCATAAAAAGAATATGAAACATCTTAAAATATTAAAAGATCATCTCCCTCTCCCTGCCAAAGATCTGTACTTTAAGTCTATGCACAGTAAGTTTTCTTTGCTTACTTAATACAAAAGCTATTTTGACTTCACAGGACTGACATCTGGCATGCTGTCAAGGGCTTCCGGTCCCAGCTGTTCCAAGCACAAAGGGCAAAGCGACTGCCTTGGTTGCACGGTATATGCACAACTATTAATTTTATACTAAAAGGAGTTTTACATCCATATTCAGTGCAAAAAATGTGAATTCATCTTTTTAAAACATGATAAATTGTGACTACTTTTTGTTGTTGCTGACCAAAAGTTTGGGTTATTTCCTTAAAATAAATACTATAAATAGGAATTTTCACTAAACCATGAAAAATAATTCCTACAAAAATATAAAAAAATAAAAATAACAAACAATAAACTAATAGCATCACAATATAAACAATCAAACGAATATAAACAGACCTCTAAAAAAAGAAAACAGAAATCACTTGCTTATAAAACCACTCAAAAAATAGAACTGATGAAGGTTCCTGTACTTGTGCAAGCATACTCAAGTGTTTTTATAATAATATAAGCCCAGCACATATATCAAAGAAACATTCCATAAGTATATAAATCCAACTCCAGTCACTTAGTTCTTATACTCTTATCTCTTACTCATCTGCATAAGACTAACACTGTATTTTCATGTAAGATAATTATTAAATTAAAAAAAAGTTCTCTTCTGAATGATAATAAACCTGTGACAGTTTCAGAATTCATATATCACTTAATCATCAAAATTTAAAATTCCTGAATTCCTGTATATCATTTGTATAAAACATTTATACATGTGATAAACCATTCTAATTTAAATTATCTAAATACTTAAAAATAATTTGAAATAACCAACCACACAAAATATGGATTTATAAATAAGTAAATTACAAATATATATCATATTGGCATGCTTCTTTGTTTTTTCTTCAATATAAAATACTAAAAGTGCATTTCAATCTTTCATCTTTCATTCTTACTTCATATATTTCAATTCCATTTATTTCCATGCAGTTGGAACACCTCTTTACTCTTTACTCCAGTAAAACAATTTTCCAGCATATCTTTATTCAAACTGCATTCATCTTTTAATTTAATTTCTTATATAAGCCTTCCACAATTTATTTCAATATCAAGTAGTATATCTCAGTCAGTTCTATGGAATGTTAATGTTCTAGCTCTAAATTTTGGCACTAGCAATCATTTTATGTAATTAGCTGTAATATTTTTGAAAAATGTTTTTTGGTGGAATTCATAGTTCTGCAATACAGCCCTCGTACAGTGTTATAAACTTCAAATTAAACAGTTCCAACTGTGTTCCATCTTCTACAGGAAACATCAGGTTGTGTGGTAGAAACCATGGCAAGCAAGCTTGAAATCCCAACAGGCAAGACAAACCATAATGTGATGGAAGCTATATTAGGCAGCCAGACAGGCAGAGAACCATGCCTTGCAGAAGCCTTTATAGAAATTCATGTGGTACTGTAACATAGCTTGCTTATCTTTTATACCTCTTATAATCCTGTTTTTTCTTGCTGTGTAAGATGTGTAAGGTGTACCTTTCATAGATATACAGGAATCCAGGAGTAAGCTCTCAATGTAATCATACTGCCTGATGAAACTGTCGCTGTGTAAGAAGAGAAATCAGAATATTATATTATCTCTTATCTTTTCTACTCGAAGTTCTCCTTTGATGCATGATATTAGCATGTAAAATCTGAATTAGGATAATATCATTATCTCCTTTTACATTCTTTAAAAGAAAATATCTTCAATTTCTTACACATAACAGCTACAAAAAATATTTCAATAAAGCATCAATTCTCTTTTCAAATTTGATCTTTCTGACGTTATCTCGCACAATTGCCTAGCAATGTTGATATTCAAGAAATGGGAAGATGCTTCTAAATATTTGTGTCCCCTAATCAATGGTGACAATACAGACATATTTTCTTAAAATGTCCTTAGATGAGTTCCCCTAACAGTGTTAAGCTGAAAGTCATAATATAACAACAGGGGCCATGGAGTTTATGTCTGAGAGATCTATCATAGAGATATAAATCTAGGAAAACTCATTAGTCTAAAATAAGTTAAATGAGTTTCAAGAGTATGTACTAAGTGTAACCTCCAGCAGAAAGAGAAACTATGTAAAACTGAAGAAGATTGGCAAAGTCTGTCAAACAAGATAATCAGACAAAAAGTAAATTAAAAGCAACATGTTTGGTGCTGATCTTGAAAACATTTAAGATGTGAACATCAAAATGTTTGTGAAATATACATTAAGAACAATAAATATGAAGTAAATTTGTTCCAAAGCTCTGTCTCAACCCTATAAGTTAAAAGCAACATGTTTGGTGCTTATTTTGAAAACATTTAAGATGTGAACACCAAAATGTTTGTGAAATATACATAAAGAATAATAAATATGAAGTAAATCTGTTCCAAAGCTTTGCCTCAACCCTGTAAGTTCAAGATACCCTCTCAAGTACAGTAGCCTAAAATTCTACACCAGTATGCAAATATAAAT
>NW_028234433.1:15267858-15277858 GCF_977035675.1 Penaeus japonicus
CACGCACGCACGCAGCACGCACGCACGCACGCACGCACGCAGCACGCACGCACGCAGCACGCACGCACGCACGCACGCACGCACGCAGCACGCACGCACGCACGCACGCACGCAGCACGCACGCACGCACGCAGCACGCACGCACGCACGCACGCACGCAGCACGCACGCACGCACGCACGCAGCACGCACGCACGCACGCACGCAGCACGCACGCACGCAGCACGCACGCACGCACGCAGCACGCACGCACGCAGCACGCACGCACGCACGCACGCACGCACGTACGCACGCACGCAGGCACGCACGCACGCAAGCACGCACGCACGAACGCACGCAGCACGCACGCACGCAGCACGCACGCACGCACGCACGCACGCAGCACGCACGCACGCACGCAGCACGCACGCACGCAGCACGCACGCACGCACGCAGCACGCACGCACGCACGCACGCAGCACGCACGCACGCACGCAGCACGCACGCACGCAGCACGCACGCACGCACGCAGCACGCACGCACGCAGCACGCACGCACGCAGCACGCACGCACGCAGCACGCACGCACGCACGCAGCACGCACGCACGCACGCACGCAGCACGCACGCACGCACGCACGCACGCAGCACGCACGCACGCACGCAGCACGCACGCACGCACGCACGCACGCACGCAGCACGCACGCACGCAGCACGCACGCACGCACGCACGCACGCAGCACGCACGCACGCACGCACGCAGCACGCACGCACGCACGCACGCAGCACGCACGCACGCACGCACGCACGCACGCAGCACGCACGCACGCACGCAGCACGCACGCACGCAGCACGCACGCACGCACGCACGCAGCACGCACGCACGCACGAACGTCATGACGCCTAGCATCAGGCCAAAACTCCTACATCATGTATGTCATGACACTTGTCTGCAATGGGTTAACCCATTCCCGCCGGCCCTGTTCCGTCTTTGCATGGCTGCAATGCCGGGGCTCTCGAATGCATAGGCCTAAATCAATTATACGATTGACGCCGCATGCCGGCACCCGGCGCTATGCAATTTGTTTAATGTAATTATTATAATAATATTGTTGTTGTTTTTTATATCCCAATAATGTGTATTGTCAGTGAACGTAAAATACATAAAGGTTATGTAATAGTGTTAAATATGATCTATCTTATGAAAAGCTTGTAATTGTTATCTACTGTGCTAAAAAGTGTGGCTGGGAGCATCTTCTTGTATACCCAGTAGTTGCCTGAAACCCCCAGCAGTGCAACCAGAACAAGGAACCTTCAATGTCCTCTCAGCTGGGCACCAGAGAGCATAACTACAGATTGTGTTGTCCCCATTCTATTAATTTCTTAGGTTTTGATGATCCATGGCAAAGTTTACAAATGTAATCTTGGACCATTAAAAATATATATATATATTCCTAAACATAATTTTTAAAAATATATAAAACAAGTCAACAAATTAATCCTCCATTACTTTTTTCTGAGATATATCCCTTTCTGGGTAAGTTGAATGAGAGGGAAGTTAATTAACCCCAGAGTGGGGTTATAAAAGGAAGATACCAAAGAAAAGGGGAGTTGCACCTAGAGGGTACAAACTGTTTTAATTTCCCCTCATCTCTCTACTTGGATGGTCTATTTACTAAAATCCAAAATACTCCAAAATATAATTTACTTTTAACTAGATATTTCCAGAGTGGTTTTGGCTCCACCTGGACACAATGCCGGGGTATTTTGAAATGCATTAGCCACTGAAGCAACAGCCACCCACTATGTAGACAATCAACCAGCATTCCAGACATACAAAAAGCCACGATGTGATATTGCGTCTCCAGCAGCAAAACCTGTGACCCCCACGACATGATATCATGTCACCCATCGTTAACAAGTTCATCAACCTAATCATCCATCATATTGTACCCTCATCAGCTTTAACCCTCTCGTGACGGGTGGTACACTATTGTACCGTGCATTCTAGGCCCGTTCGCTGGGGACGCGATACGGCCTCGTTTATTTAACTGATTTAGGCCTATGCGTTCGAGAGCCCTGGCATTGTGACATGCAAGGCTGGAATGCCCCCGTCGTGAATGGGTTAATATACCTTAAAAGTTTACTTATTTACCACTCGTAGCAAATCGTTTCATCTACACAAAAATCTACAAACAATCTACCTTCACCAATTTTAATCTTTCCCAAACATCCAATTTTTACCACAAATTTGCTCTAAATCTAATCCAGCATCTAATCATCTACCTTACAACCCTTTTTCGAACAACAATCTGTAACTTTTTGCCTAATCCTGCTGACAAACTAGCAAATAAAAAAAATAGGAAATTAACCAGCTACCTAATATACAGATACTATTACTTAACCCTTCCCTTCAGATGAGGTCATAATGAAAGAATGAGATGTATATAGACTAACTGTAGTTGAGTATAAAGAAGTCATCCATTCCAGGCTAACACCTATCAGTGTATCTTCCAGCTAGGTATAGCACATCTAAAACTTGCATATGCATATTAACCCGTTCCCGACGGGGCCAATCCAGCTTAAATAGACCAAAATTCCGGGACTCTTGAACACATAAGCCTAACGCGTCGGGATTCTCGGCCGCACTGGCCGCAGCGCTGGCTCCTCCCGTGTCCCGGGCTGGACAAAGTAACGCGTCCCCGTCGTGTAGCCCAAAAACCACTAGACGTGTTATCTTGTCATCCGTCGTTAACGGGTTAAGTAGCAAGAGTTCAGTTCAGTTCAGAGAGATTTGCGAAGACGTCCCTTCGCCTGGGATATATGTATGAGGTGGCCTGGCCTCTGCCAGCTATAAGTGCTGACTCATCTGATCATCATCACTGTATGCTTACCGTGGCGGTTGGATTGCCTGAAGGCGCTCCAGTTGCCAGGGGGTAAGCAATAGGCATAGCCACCTTACCAGCCCGGAGGCTGTCGTCTCTGGGCCCTGCCTGAGGAAGCGAGTGTGCTCGCATTCCATCAGATAGTGCTCTATCTAAGTAGCAAGAGATATCTTTTTAATTTGAAGATATATATCATTTAACATCATCTTTCATGTAAAATATCAAACAATAATTCTGTATTTAATCATATTGCTCAAGTATGAATTCTCTGTATGAATTCTCTTTTAATGACATCATAATATAAATAAAAAAGTCATTCACATGCCACTGTCATGATAATGCCTCTAGAGTTTTAGCTCAGATACCTGGTTATGTCAGTCCTGTCTCTCTCACTTTGTTTCTGTAGCATGTCTTAAGGACATGCTCTCTAAAACCAAACAAAATCTCTGTAGGACAAAGCATTTCAAAATTTCACTGATTAGTCATGACATACATGCACACCACATCTATAATGAATTATCTTGTTTATAATTCAAAAAGAAAAAAAAGAATATCAAAATATATTGCTAAAACTTATATTCTCTAATCAAAAATACATAGAAGGTTGATATCTCTAAAATTCATTTGGGAGTTTATAGTTTAACATGTTAACGCCGGCTGACAAGATATCCTGTCAAGTGGTGGCAGGAACAGCCACTGGGGACGAGATATTTTGTCATGGCTGTCCTTCTGGCTGGCATGCCGGGTGATCGGCTGTGGCCAGAGGCATCAGGCTTATGCTAATGAAATATCCCGGTGTTTAGACCTTTGAAGCCAAAACAATAATGGGTTAATAATGACTGTGGCTTGCCACATTTAGAACATACTATCCTATTTGATATGATCATGTATAAGCTGACAAAAACTGGTGGAATTATACACATTATTATCTAACAAGTTTCCTCCTGCCACACCCACCATAAAATACCCATGCCCATATTCCATTTAATAACCCTCCTCTCCCTGAGCCAATCATGCAGGTGTGTTTCCTGTCCCTTTTTGTTTGAATGGAGCATAGCAAGTGTGATATAGTAATTTCGTTAGGCATATTTCTTCCTTTCGTCTGTCCATTTAAGTACAAACAAAATACAGTATTATAAATGATATTCAAGTGTTTATTGTTTTATATGACAAATATATTAATTTACTGCTTTACATAAGCATTTCCATTTTTTTCTTAATTCCTTATTTTTTCACTTGTACATCATGACTTTTATTTAGGTCATAGGCTGCTCTACTGTATAGCATATATCTTGTAAGTCATTGTGAAATATGTATTTTCTGGTGTGTAAAATCTTGGTCTTGAAATATCTAAGATCATGACTTTTATTTAGGTCATAAGCTGCTCTACTGTATAGCATATATTTTGTAAGTGATAGTGAAATATGTATTTTCTGGTGTGTAAAATCATGGTCTTCAAATATCTAAGATCAAAATTTCCTAAGGTATAGCTTGAAAAGGTTGGCATTTTTTTACATTTGGGGAGGTGCAGAAGTTGGAAGAGTTGCAGTTCTATAGGGTTAAATAATCCAGCTGTGGGCTATAGATAAGTTTATCACATACCTGGTACTGAAGGGTTAAACTTTTAAAAATCTAATAAGATGTATACATCCTTCACTTCATACCGGAATATCTCTCTCCACAATGAGATTCCTTCACTAATCCAGCAGTTATTTCAAATTACCTGTGACTCTGTACTCTCCCATCGCAAACCTAAAGGAATTGAAGTATTGATAAAACACACCTTCAAAATTCACTCTAAGTACCCTACCAGACGGTAAAAAATTCAAGGGTTAAATATGCAAACTGAAATTTTCATGCTGTCAGTTACAATCACAATACACTTCAAATGCCTGCTCAAAGAATACAAAGCTTGCAGTGGAGTGTTGATTCATGTTGCATTATTCACACAACTAAGAGTTAACATTACCACAGACAATCACACTATGAGACACGTCGAGATGTTACTACTGTCTCTCCCCAACCCCCCAGCAAAATAAAAATTAGTATATTAACCCTTTCCTGACAGGGCACGCGCTACGCAAAAACCCCTATGCCGGGCCATTGCAATATTGCATTGGAAACGTCACACTGGCATGACGCCCCGGCATCGGGAATTTAGTTGTGTCACACGAGTGTGTCACACGAGTGTGACACACCGTCGTCATAGGGATAAGGTACTTCCATACAGAATGATTGCTGTAATTAGCTGTATACCATGAAATTAAAACAACTGTAAAGCTGGTTTGGACAAAATAAACCAATATAATCATAAAAACTTTAAAGCCACTGCAGGTCAGGTCAGTAACATTTACTAGTTACTATTTAGGGCTGATCTTTCTGGGATTTGGTATTTTTACTAATCTTTCATACCTCATGTCCCAATGGTGCCCATCTTCACTATTTGACCATTCGCGCCTGTTGACTTGCTATCATGTTCAGTGGTTTTTGGGTCAGATGCCGACGATGAGATATTTGGTCAAGGCTGGTGCCCCGAGTGAGCGGGCATACAGCGCTTGCTCGTGGCTAGTGCACTAGGCTTATGCGTTCGAACACCCCAGTATTCCAACCATTTAGAGCCGGAATAGCCCTGGAGTGAATGGGTTAAGGACTTCTCAAGTTATTTCAAGAGATATTTTAGTCAAAGACTTCCTTTACTTTTGAAAGTGCCCTAGAAGAGAAGAACTTTCAACATTTTCCATGACTGCTACAAACCTAGCCATATTCAAAGGTTATGTTTAAGGCACTATTATAATGCAACCAACTAACATTTTAAAAACCTTTTCATTCATTGGAGATTTTATCATTTGTCTACAAATAATGTATTTCAGTAGTAATCAAAACTGTAAGGCAAGACTATCATCAGACACTGGGTCTGTGGGGGTACCTTTCTCATATAATTGTCTAGTATAATTCAATCACTGGAAGCCAGCATCTTCAATTCTACATTTAAACCATTTTGACTTTAGTAACATAGCCTAAATATGTGAACTGGAAACTTACTCTCTCAGTTAACCCATTCGCGCCGGTTGACGTGCTGACACGTGGTCGAAAAAAGCCCCGGACCCGGGTGACGTCCTGGCACGTGCTACATTTTCGGCCCGCGCGCCGGGAGGCCAGTAGCGACGTGCTGAAACGTCCGCATTAGAATGATAGATTATTCTTAGTACAATTCGATTTTCATACTTGATTTGTCTTAGCTACTTTAGTTTATCCTTCTAAATAGTAGAAAATGGGATATAACGTAATATGAATGACGTCTCAGGTACATACGTAATCTTGATTACGGCATGGTGATTTCTGTTTCTGATTTGTTGAATATGATGATCTGAGTCGAAAGGCTATCGTAAAATCAATTGTAATTGGCCGAGGAATAAAAAAAAAAAAAAAAAAAAAATTATATAACATCTTTTTGTTGCCCCACTAAAAGAAAATGACACTTGAAAAAACATTGCTGTTACTTGCATTCACTTGTATGCACATGTATGGTTGTTCATATTCTCTTTCTTTTCGTTTAGGAAGAAAAAAAAATTGAAAAAAAAAACTATGTTTGTTACCTCACTAGAAGAATGCTTCCACTTCCCATTGGTATTACAACATAGGAGTAAAGAATATGGAAAAAGTTCAATAGAATAACACTAAAAAAACAGTGCTATAACATCTTTTTCGACTGATATACATCCTCTGAACATAGCACTACTTTCTACACATGATTACACTTTAGACGCAATCACGCAAACCATAAGGATAGGGTGGGTGAAAAACGCTCTGCGAGCGTCAGAGCGACCGCGCGCAGCGGGAAAACACCCCGGCACGAACGGTTGCGCGCTTGAAATCTTCCCGGCGTTATCGGGAGTAGGCGAAATTCCGCCCCGGCGTGAATGGGTTAATGGAATATATTTTGACAAGTTGATAAATGTGCAACAGATGATTGATGGTCTTATATTTTTCACAGGTGGAATATAATTTGGCAAATATTGGATAATTGGATGACTGAATTTCTCATATTTTACCCAACCTTGGACTATCATTTAAATGTTGTTTGTGTATAATCTGAAAATGGTTTGAGAGTAATATGAGTACAATTTGAAAAGACTCTAAAGTCTGAAGTTAATCTATGTATCTAGTAGTATCAATTTGCAAACTGGGCCAGTTAATATCTAATAAAGCTGAATATCAGTGGACAAAGATGCCAAAGCAAAGAGAAGTAAAAAAACAGCATCTATACTTTCAAATAAACTTGTGATTTAGATCTAATGTCATTGGAATATTTTTATTGTTAGTAGTTATACAAGCCGTATATAACAAACTTTAAACATTGTAAGCTCCATTTGTCTGTATTTATCCTTCACCTGTGCATTTCCATAAACAATAATTATATGTATATTAGGAGGCCTTAATAAGCATTTATTTACATATATCTTCATGGGTGTTTATAAGATGAATAAGTAGTACATGCCAAACACTCGTACACACCATTCATCCTAAAATGCACATTTATTACTCATTTATTCTACCATATGACGGCACTCTGACACATTTTCTTTTGAAAACCAAAGAATATGGATATCACAAATATTTTTTCATAATCATGATGAGATTCTTTCTTTTTACCTTTAACTTCTATTTCTACAGTAAAAGACAGATAGCATAATCAATGTTATAGCATATCCCAAGTGACAACACAGCCTGTTCCTGGACCTTCAGTGTCACTCTACACTCAATCAAGTATGAGAAGATATACCATGATCATCAAACCCCTACTAATACCAAGGAGAGTTACATCAATTACACTTTTCCCTTTGCCACTGGCTTCTAGAGAGAAAGATAGGATTCTTTTCAAAGTCCAACTCTAAAAATTATTATACCATGCAAATCCAAACAAAACTGATCTGCCTTCGTCAAAAAGTAGAGAATGAATATGGAAAACAACAAATAGATGCATATGACGGCACTGTTTAATGATAGTTTTCTGATTAACTTTTCTATCTACTAACAACTACTTTGGATAACAATTTTCTTTTAACTCACTTGAAGTCTCATTACTCACCAACTTAGTTCCAGGCAAATGAACTCTTTTTGCTATTACTGCTGACAAATATCAGGCATATTTTCATTTAATAAAAATAAGTAGGCCCTATCTGGTACTATTTCGGGGGATGGGAGGGTTGAACAATGAGAATGTATTTAGAGAAGCTTCCATTAGTATATTTAATTGGTTAACTTTATTAAAAGATGCAACAAATTTAATTAGATTAGAAAGATTATAATTTCAGATATATTAGTTGCTTGAGTCTGGTCTATCTTTTTTATATCAATTACTTCAATCAATACATAAAATTACACAAAAAGAAGTGACTGCTAAAGCATAACCTGCAATGGACTTTGCCATAATAACCTTAAGATAAATAAAAACAGACGACAAATATTACCTTCATACTCATACTACCTTGCAATAGATCCTACAGCCAATCAAATAATCAAATTAATAACAAAACAAAATCTTTATAGATCAGCTGCTTCATACACACCTTCTAAGTGTCACATAGTTCTAAATGCACATATTCAATTAACAAGTAAAGAAGAAGTAAAGACCTATAATTCATCATATAAAATTATATATAGTAGAAAGATAATCTCTATCATATATACTTGATATACAAGATATATACTTAACCCTCAACTTGAACTATAAAGGTTGAGGGTATATCATATCCTTTATACATCAATTACCTGAAGGTCTAAAGATAAAAAGAAAATAAATTTAAACATATTTTGTAAGTCTTTAAATGTTTAATCATAATACAATCTCTAATTCATTTGATAAATTATACATAAAAAATCATTCACTCCCTCTCCAGCTTCCTGTTTGATTTAACAAAATAATAAAATATATACAGATACTAATATGCAACTACTTTAACACTTTGTTTAGTCTATCAATTCATCCATATATATACATTTGGGCTTTGTCCCTCTTGTCAGACAAGTATCCTAAATATAAAGGCTCCTAAATATCTCCGCTAACACTAATACCTACATACATTCATCCATTCACCTACCTGATTGAGGGACCACAATCAGGCTGCTCTGCTTGCTCAAATGCCTACTTTACATCTTGTTCTCAAGCAGAAAAGGCTGACAGCTCACACTGATTTACTGCAGTGCTCCCCATTCCAGCACCCCAACATAAAAGGTTGGAGAAAATGTTCAACGTATTCCATTAACCCTCTCTGGACGGGTGGTACACTACTGTACCGCTCATTCAAAAGCCCGGTGGCCGGGTGGCACACTATGGTGCCAGCCATTTAATTGATTTAGGCCTAAGCGTTCGAAAGCCCCGGCATTGTGACATGCAAGGCTGGAATGCCCCCATCGTGAGTGGGTTAAATTGTATCATCAATTATCCACTCACAATTTTCCTCCAAACATTTAAATTTCTCTCCTTCCCCTTGCCCTGTTCTATTGATACCTGGGCTCCTTTCAACCCCTTCAATTATCCCAATCTCTATCTACCTCTCAGATACATACCTGCTATATCAGACCTCACAATCCTCTTCACCGTTCTGTTCTCCTCTATTCTCTCCATGTGCCAAAACCATCTCAAAACACTCTGCGTTACTCTATTAGACAAATCTCTCAACTCTTTACTCATCTCCAATAGCTCAAGGCACCTTTTTTCTACAACTCTCATTCTCTACATTTCTGCTTCATACAAAACAGCAAGCACAAGCACAATACCAGATCCCTCTTTGCCTGGCTATAGTGCCCCATACTTCGTCTAGAATATATTTATATCAAATATATCTATTCCTGTAGCCACATGTGTACCAAGTGTGTACCACATGATCTCTTCAAATTCAGAAATTCAGAACAAGTTCAGCCTCGGCCAAGAACAGATCTCTTTTCTACACCTCACTCCTAGGGCTAGCCTTGTGTCCATGCTCTTTGTTTCCCAAGGATGCTAATGTTTTCCCAAGAATCTTCAATCTTTCACTTGCCATGACAATGTATTCCTTCAAGACTCAAGTACCTTGAGCTAATCACTAGTTTCCATGATCCAACCAGATAACTGTAACCTAAACCTATACAAATGAAGT
>NW_028234433.1:15285358-15287858 GCF_977035675.1 Penaeus japonicus
GGAGGAGGAGGAGGAGGAGGAGGAGGAGGAGGAGGAGGAGGAGGAGGAGGAGGAGGAGGAGGAGGAAAAGGAGGAGGAAGAAAAGGAGGAGGAGGAAGATGATGAGGAGGACCTGGAAGAGGAGGGCGAAAAGGAGAAGGTGGAGGAGGAGCTGGAAGAGGAAGGGGTGGACACTGAAGAGGAGGAGGAGGAACAGAAACAGGAAAAAGAAAAAAAAAGGGGAAAGGGAAGGGAATGAAGAAGGGACAAAGGGGAAGGGGAAATGGAAGGAGAAAAGGGGAAAAAAGGGGAAGGGAATGAGGGAGACAAAGAGGCTATTAGTAAAAAAAATATGAAAAGAAAAACACTTACAACAACCTAATTTTTTACAAATATGTGTAACAGTAGTCCCCAATTATGAATCACCAATATCTATTACAGGCCTCAAATAAAGATAAGTTCACTGATCAATGGCTTACCACATCCTGACCACACAATCACCAAACATATAAATAATAATGTTCCTTCCAAGTCTTTATCTTTATAAGTTTCACACAGAATAAAAAATCATAGTCTTGCATTTACTAAACATTTAAATTGGTTGTACAAAATATAAGAACATATAGATATGTGGGTAATATATGTATACAACTATATCACAATCTATCTATCTATCTTTCTGTTTTTGTATTCTTTGTTGTTGTTTTTTGTCTAGGGTGTTAAAGAATGTAACATAGCTATTGTCTACAAAAAATATATAATTATGACTACACACAATTGTAATGCAACCTTGGAACAGTTTAAACTTCCTAAATGTGTTATTTTCCAAAATTCTGACATTCAATTAAAAAGCATGTCTGAGTTACAATTTACAATATGACTTACTTTCCTCAATGAACTGTACATTAACTAATTTTAGAAAAATAAAACACATGCATTATAGAGCACAGAAATTGTTGTGATCTTAAATACAGCATGTTTTCCATTGTAAGTTTACAATACATATATTGCGCAATATGCAAATGGTCCTAATTGTTATCTAAATATCATGTTATCAATCAACAAAACATGCCGTACTAGTAGTTATTCAAAAATCAACATAAAGTTTACCCAGCAAGTGTAAACTTGAAACCTGGATTTATATCCTTGCAAGTAGCTATCATTTTTTTTTTTCAATAGAGAGTAGTTTGTAAAATAAATAATAAGCAGAATACACAAAAACAAATTCTTTACATTATCATATATCTTAAATATATACATGTTATGCTTCTGTAATCAATACAAATACATATGAAACTTTCTTTACACCTACGAATATGTAAAAGACAAATGTGGGAAAAATACACAATATCTGCAATGCTTTCTCAACATAAAAACAATCATAAGTAATGGCTCATCTTGAACCTCTTTGGTTATCATAAAACATTAATACGAGAATATAATGGGGTTTGCTTAGATTAATTAGCCTATTAGTTATTAAGACAAAGATATACAATAATACAAAGTTATATCTTTGTAGATATACAGAAAGTATTATCTATTATACATGCTTATTTTTTTATCATACTGATCCCCACAAATCTAATTTCATTAAATGCCACTGTAAAATCAACATTTATCCTTCTATCAGTTACCTCCAGTATTTCTTTCAAAATAATACAATACAATATCACAGTAATCATAAATACTATTTAATAAATACAGATCAAATTCGCAGGAAATAAACCACTTTTAATTACATATATATCAGAGGGGTTCTGTGATTGATACATATAAAGTAGTAAAACTCTCTATCTACTGCTTACTTTTATTACATTTCTGTTTAACGAGTATCCCCAGCATAACCAGAGTATTCAGAGTATGTAATATTGAGGTACTTTTTAAGTCAATGAGATTTTTTTTTTCTACATCATCTCCTCAGCAACTGAATACAGGAAGTTATATATTTCACTTCCCACTTCCAAATTAGTTAGCCTTCATAAATAACAAGTTGAATACAAATATCGCAATAATAAACCCATTCCACAAAAACCCTTATTGTAGAAGATTTGATGACAATACACCATTTTAAGGATAATTATCCTTCATTCAAGACTGATACTACATAAATTAAAAAATACTTTGACCTGAAATAACACCAAATATTGTAAATTACTATTGAGAAACCACACTGAGTTGTAATACTTGTACAAAATTGTATGATGACAAGGTAAACAGTCCATTCTGTCCAGCGACCGAGAGTTTCCACACACGTGCACATCCGTCACTGATCACTCTACCAATCTCAACTAATTCAGTCCTCCCTTCTTCTTGAACATGACATCAAATTTCAGTCACATCTTCCTGAACAGGTCAACCTCAGCAGCCTTCCATAACAACCTTGTGACCCCCTGATCATCTTTGGGGTCATGGTGCTGCCCCTGAGTACAGGTGCCTGTCACTCTGGGCACTGACCTTGGAAAAGCAGCACTGATAATACTTTAAAGGCAGGAGGATTCTCACAGCATCCTCAGGACGTGGG
>NW_028234433.1:15300358-15332858 GCF_977035675.1 Penaeus japonicus
CGTTCGGCTGTGTGTAGAAAACACAGAGGGTTTACTCTGAAGTAGTTAAAAGTTTTAATCAATAAGGTTTCCATCTTAAAGGTCAGATATTTTACGATCATATATGTACGAGTGTATTCCCCCACGTGTATATATATATATATATATATATATATATATATATATATATATATATATATATATATGTGTGTGTGTGTGTGTGTGTGTGTGTGTGTGTGTGTGTGTGTGTGTGTGTGTATGTGTGTGTGTGCATACATATATATGCATATATATATATATATATATATATATATATATATATATATATATATATATATATATATAAATATACATATATATAAACTTTTCATACATTTACCAGCAGCTGAAAGACATCCGAAATAAGACATAAAACGACAAGTAAAGGGGGCGAACTGTTATGCACTGGCAAAATAGTCTCGACGTAGCAATACATAAAGCATATTAGGCAGCAATGTACAAGAGCCTAGGGAGACTTCAATAACCACTATTTAAAAACAGACTTTACAAACCACAGCTATTACATATTCATGAATCATAAAATAATACACAGAACAATATCTTTAGGTTCATACCTTAAAGCGGTTTACAAAGCGATAACAAATTTGTAAATATTGTTTATATCCCAAAACTGATAAGAAAAAGATAACATGCAGGATGTAAATCATTGGTGTACGATAACTCGCTTATAAAAAAAAACAAGATAAAATGTTGATGTACGATAACATAACCACACCAACGACATCGACAATATAACAATATACAAATACACATAAACATCTATAAACATCAACGTATTATACAAAATATGTTATTCTACTAAGCATATATCGTTTGCTGTATATACGCAGGAAAAAACATGAAAGGACAAAAAAATAAAAAACGTGCCCTTCAAAATCAAACGCACCTGGACGGCACAGAAGCCAAATCAAGAAGGCACAATCACCATGCTGCACGATGCAAAGGCACCTGATGTTTTGGTGCAACACATATTTTTTGGGGCACCAATTAAACGGACGTGGAGAGAGGGAGAGAGACTCCGAGTATCTTTGGAAAATAAAGCTGTTGGAGCAAGATTGGAAAGGTTCTATTAGTAAATTCTGTTATGATTTTGATATATTTTGGAGAAATATACACAGAATAGATCGAAAGAGAGGAAGGGAGAGAGATGTTTACAATGTCAACTTCGTAATTTTCAATTTACATGTGCTATTCAGACCCAAAACTTTCACTATGAACTATAGGTATACATTATATTTCGATTTTCTGATAGTCCTGATGGGCTATGATAATCAGTTATTTACATCGGATTGTATTGGAACGCTGACATATGTGCGCTCCTATGTAGCCGTTTATATTATATGTAGATGTGTTCGCTTGAATGTATAAATAATACTATAAAGATAGATACCGTTCGTTCAAGATTGAAATTGCTTCACTCTTACTGGTAAACGTATCCAAAACAAGCTTGCCTCGTTGGCTGTTGACATCCCGAAACTCCAACACGAGAGCAAGAAAATGCTGAGCTGGCCTGCTCGAAACCATCAACACAGCCTCACTCTTATCGATTGCAGACTTAATCAATATCTCCTCTTGCATAGCACCACACACAATAATGAAATGAGTTTGTAGGCAATATGAACTATGTGCGCACTTGTATAATACCTAACTCTATTAAGAATTAATTTCGAAAATACGTGTATAGTAATGAATATAGACACGTGACATTGTGAATATTGCACTTACAATAGATATTAACAAAGCAAATCGAAAAGAGAAGATAATTCCCCATTCAAATCGATAAAAAGAGAACATGACAATCCTAAAAATAGATTTTGATAAATGCTGTTTGAGCGGAAACACAAATCACAGACTTCATGGAATTCCCCTGCAGCTGGTACTATCATTTACTATGAAAACTTGGGCGTCGGGGTCTATGAATAATCAAATACACTGAATATCAGTTAACAATAATCTAACAATAATGAAAAATAATAACTGTGATCAAATCTGATATCGTATCTTTCTATTTACTCATATCCCAACGTAATCAACAGCGCTCGCTGTATGTTCACTCACTCGCCCGCAGACACAAACACGCAGACACACAAATAGATATGCATAAATCTACATATATACTCATATACATACATATATATATATATATATATATATATATATATATATATATATATATATATATATATATATACATAGAGAGAGAGAGAGAGAGAGAGAGAGAGAGAGAGAGAGAGAGAGAGAGAGAGAGAGAGAGAGAGAGAGAGAGAGAGAGAGAGAGAGAGAGAGAGAGAGAGAGAGAGAGACGTATTCAAACAAACACACACACACACACACACACACACACACACACACACACACACACACACACACACACACACACACACACACACACACACACACACACACATATATATATATATATATATATATATATATATGTATATATATATATATATATATATATATATATATATATATATGTATACATGCGCGAGTGAGATACACATAAAGCGAGCAATGTTGAATAAATTGTGTGTGTGTGCGTGTGTGTGTGTGTGTGTGTGTGTGTGTGTGTGTGTGTGTGTGTGTGTGTGTGTGTGTGTGTGTGTGTGTGTGTGTGTGTGTGTGTGTGTGTGTGTGTATGTGTGTGTGTGTGTGTGTGTGTGTGTGTGTGTGTGTGTGTATGTTTGGGTGTGTGTACAGAAACATATTATACATTATATTACAGAAACAATCACAGTGAATGACATAAGATCAAGTGAAACACAGCCTTGTTATCGTGACTGCGTGTATTTTTGCGTGCGTGCATCTATATATGTATGCGTGTTTGTCAGTGTATGTGTGTACCTGTGCGTCCAAAAAAGAAAAAAAGGATTACAGACGTACTGCGTCACTATTAATGCGCGTCCCAATCACAAGTTAAACTTACTTTTGCCAATTGTGCTAATACTTGTCCTCTTTAGAAATGTATAATCTATTATAAAACGATTACAAAATCAATTTAAGTAATCATAATGAAACATAATATTGCCAATGAAAATATTTAAATTAATGACCCCGTCAATGTCGCTCGTCACATGAGATGTTGCATCTTTTTTTACACAGATCAATTGCAGTCGTTATCATATACAATTGGTTTGTAAAATTCATACTTTAACTATAATGCACTCAAACTTTATAGTGCCAATTGTGCTAATACTTGTTCTCTTTCGATTACAAAATCATTTCTAGTAACCATAATGAAACAAAATAATGGCATTATATATATATATATATATATATATATATATATATATATATATATATATATATATATTAATGACACCCGTCATTCGTCCCACACATTATATAAAGTCCCATAGATCAATTGCAGTCATCATATGCAATTTGTTTTACAATGAAATGGTTCGATAAAATACTACTTCGACTACAATGCACGCGACGCAGCCATTATACAAATCTAATGAGCATTGCTAAATAATTTCCCGAAATTAAAAAAAAATAGATGACTTCAAAGGGGTTCTACTTGCAATATATCAGAAACTCTTTACTTGTACATAAAGAGAACTGCTGAAGGAAAATGCGGAAGTGCGTGCCAGAACCCGTCATCGGCGAACGATGGCCAACGCACGCATCGTTTGTGAGGTTGGTAGGCCTTTTCCCGCGCTCTGCCGGTCCGCCTCTCTCAAAATTGATCTACTGACCTACACTTCCCGCGTCAAGTTCGCGTGGAGTTTGAACTGTTGCTCGACTGTGTAGCATCTACTTTAAAAATCGGGTGCACTACTGATTTCCAATTTTGCTGTGAAAAGAGCGCAGTTCTTCACTGTTGTTTTGTTTATGCTTAACATGTAGTTTGCGCTTTAATTTCGGTAACAGAAAAACAAAAATGCAAAATCCAACCCGTTTAACATTATCAGTATAACAACATAGATCTGACACGGAAGCATATGCAGGGAACTAAGAACTGTATACTACTTCCATTTCCTTTTCTCAATATGCTGTTAAAGTTTGCTATCCATCACTCTCACTATGCTGACACACGAAGAACTGTCAAACGATATCATCAGCATAAAAATCAATAGGAAAGTGAGCGATAACCCACCGGCTACAACTAGGCGCGCTGTTCCTTCTTTCGTGAAATTCGAATGAAATTTTAAGTACATTTGAAGTCGCTAAAGCGTCATCGTAACGTCACTTCTTGGAGTATCATTGCCACACCTCGTCCCTTCGACCCCCGGATGCGGGAAGGACCTGTACATCCGGCAGAGAGCTGACTTGTCACTTGAACTTGGGATGTTGAGAGCGTTAGACTCCGATTTTTCATCTCTTTGTTCGACTTCCGCTAAAGAGAAGGCCAAGTCTGTAACGAAAAGAAAGTAGTTGATTACTCGTAATCATTATCCATGACATCGTAACTTGAACTGGTGTAAGGCTTTGCAACGTGGGTAGAATCTGGTAGGCATGTGGAGACGCTGGGCACAAACAAATAGGGTAGCGTATGTGCGCACACGGCACGTAGAGAGGGGGTGGTAGGGCAGCATAGGGTATTAAGGCCGTAAACCACAGTTTACACAGAAATGTTAAATCTGTTTGGTGCGCCGGACTCGTTCTACTCCTATGTATTAAACTTTCTTGTTGGCTAATAGAATGCTATTTTGCATATAAATTATAAATATTGCCGGCCCTGTGACATAAAAAAGAAGCCAACTTCACTGCAGCATAAATTGTTATGTAACAAGGGAGTGAGCCGTTTCCACCCCCACTGCTCTGTAAAGTCCTACCCGCCACCAGTGATGGCTGCATCATAGTTAATATTATCCATATGTTCACAGAATCATTATGGACCATTCCTGGCGTTCTTCTCTATAGTTATTTCAGTAAAAATTCAGTACACAAGATGGATAAATTTCGGCAATCTGATCACACTGCAACGCAGTAACATAACCATACAACGTAAAGGTATGAAGGATAGTGCTCTTACACTGTATGGGTGACGCATTTGTGACGCTGGAACACCTTTCAGCAAGCACACGAAAGAGCATAAGCAGCGGTATAACTCTTCTACACAGTATAGCAAAATATGGTAACCCTCTATTACTGTACGTATGGGCTGTTGTAGGTGGGGGACGAACACCTGGCGACTCTGAGGGTACAGCCGCTTTACCAGTGGTGCTGGACAAAGGCTGCATGTGAGCGCAGTCTCTACTAGCCGCGCCACCATCATTGCTACACTCACTCTCTGCTGTATGTCTGGCCTGTCTTCTGGTTGCTTCGGTACACTGGGCCTATGACTAAAATGTCCTTATAACCAGGTTGCATTTTGTAGGAAACGGGATCACCACCAAGAATATTGGATGACGAATACGTGCTTTGCAAAGCAATCACTATCCCCGTGTTTTATTTATTTTAGCAAAGATGTATTGGCCTTTTATTGGCATGGAAAAGGTTTAAATGTCTAGACTAGATATTACCAAACAGCCTCCACTATAAATCGTTTCGTGACGAAACAAATATGGTAGAGTCCAAACACAAACCTCCTACACATTGGCATCGCTTTGGCCCAACGCTGTAAGTAACCCCGGTATAGAGAATATTATATTTCGTTACTGATTATAGTTATCATTACTTGCTAGTGTTGCAATTTCCTATATCAAATGAATAGCAAGCACATTTTGAATGATGAATAGAACTGTATATTCTTAATTTAAAATGTTTTTCATGATTATTCACAATGTGGTATGCTGGGGGTCCCACGGTAAACAAGAGAACATTGTTATATTTCCTATCCTGAGCCATAGAAATATGGCTCTCTTAATTAGATTATTTGATACTGAAAACGTTTACATTTTATATTAAGAACGTTAGTAAGTGAATGCCAGTTCATAAAATGCATTACAGATCTAAGACTAGGAGGATCTACCGGGGTCTTTGACATTGCACGCACACCCCGGTATATTACATATTCTCTTTAGAAAGGAGATGTTAAATTGATGGGTAAATGAAGGAGACATAAATGATAACGCAAGAATACCCTTAATGCCTCCATACAAGCATTTTCATTTGTATCACGAGAGATATCAATAGATTTCTTTATATCGAATGGTGAATGTTATTCCCCAATGTTACGTGCGTTTACAGAAAGCTTCGTTCTTACAGAGGTATTCATAAGTTTTCTCTCATTATCGCTTTTAGTTGATGAGATAAAATGCAGCACTTTCATTGTTTTGCTCCACTGCTGAACACTTAATACGATGAACCCTCATGACAAGACTGTCTTCTAATGGTTCCAAAATTATAATACAATCTTATTTTGTACCATGTAGAAAGTATTGATGGACTTTGCTGGGAAGGTTAGTCACTAGTCGCTACAAGGGCTGTCGGCCCAAGCCATTTCGCGCGCTTTTTTCCTATTTTCGTCGTTTTGAGGAGAACAACTTTCTCGGATTTGCACCGTAACTGGTGATAGATATTTACTATGTATGCTGCTGTTAAATATTCCTTTAAATCGTTGGACACCTTATCGCCCTGGATAAGTCTGAAGGTAATTTATATGTAGTTGAAAGAATGGTTCACGGCACCCTCGGGTCACTCGAATACCTAGTCAAGAGCATAGCAACATCACGCACAAAGGAGTAAATCCGGACTGGTAAAATAGGTCCTCATTAAAGGAAAATGAATTTGCTTGAGGATGTGTGTCGCTGAAATAACCCTACACGAGTAACGCCATTGCAGTGCCTCAGTTTGGGTATAGAAGTCTCCTACTGAGCGATATAGTTGTCAAAGGACGGAACGACAGCAAGTGTTACGAGGTGTGGGTGCAAGCCGTTGGTGTAAGCTCTTGAACTAGCGACATGAGACGAACCAGAGAAAGGCGTGGTGAACCCATCCACCCCCAGAACGCCGCCGGGGTGTCCTGTTTCAAAACTCTGGAACCTTGGGAAGCCAGTCGCACCCTTAACTTAGCCTTTGTTCTACGGGGACAAGCTTGAATTTACTCTTTAGATTATAATATAGAGAAGTTTCATATATAGTAATATACTGGTAAGTGCGCCTCAAGGTATTTATCAATTTAATATAGTTAAAGTAAACACCGTTATGTCTGAATTAGCTATTCTCACATAGTTGGTTTGACATTAGTCTGGAATAATAAGAAGGAAGAGCAAAAGTAAAAATCATCAGTTGTTAGAGTTCCTACAAAATGGCCGAGCGAATCGTGTGCAAACGTCCTCACTCGATCCGCGCTCGCCCCACACTCGCTGTCTTCCACTCTCAACTCCCGCTCACACAGCGCTCGACTACCCACCCGAAAAAAAATATCACGAAAACCCGGAATTTGTCTTATTTTCACAAAGAGAACGTAAATTATATTTTTTATGTGTTTAAATTGCTTAAAGCTGTTGTAAATATGAAATGCAAAAATGGATTCGAAAGAGAAATATCACATTGAGCGTGTAAGTTGAGCAGCCCAACTTTCAAATGAAGCCTTGGCTGTTTACCAACAGATGGCAGTGATGATGTTTGTAGCTGTGACCAATAGTGGTGTAGAGGAAGCGCAGTGTTTGCTCTCAGATTAATGCTATTTCTGGTTTAACAAATGTTACGTGGACTTGTGAACGTGCGTAGATGGTGTATGAGTGTGATATAGTTCGATAATGAACGACGAAAACGAGGAAGAAATCTTGGAAACGCTGAAATTTCACAAAGGCCACCAATAAGCCTAACTAGCGCGGCCCTCTTGGTTCAATGGTTGTGAAGCAACACAAACTTGCATTGGTTTGCGGACGATGGTTTCTCCCTCTAAAAAGAGGCAGATAAAGGGCAGAGTGACAAGCGGATGCAAAGGCGATCGCAAAGGTGGGTTACAGTTAGAATTCAGTGCTTAAAAAGAGAGATAAGAGAAAGAGAGGGAGCGTGGAGGAGGTGCTGGGGCGGCGGCAGTGATAGCGGCGGACGCTTGCCATCCCAGCCAACACCCGCCTCGCTCTGGCTCACTGCCGCTCACACACACGCTCTCTGATCAATACACCCTCCACGGTCGCCCTTCTCTCACTTCACTCTAATAAGGATTTTTGTCGGCAGCAACAACCTGCTGTGGGTGGTAGGTGGGTCTGGCAGCCTACCCAAACGGCCCAAGGTCCAGAGGTGACAGCTCAGGTCAGGGCCCTCACACCACCCCAGGGCTAGTCTGATCCCATATGTACCCTTTGCCCAATTATAAATCTTAACATTAGTTTTGGCTGGATGATCCAAAGGGCTTAAACTGTCTGAAAACACAAGACAGGGTCCATATGATGACCCACATAAGATCTAACCTTATGACCTACAGGTAGGGACATCATCAAGAAGAGACTTACAACCAGGATTATTGTTAAGATGTTATGATATGAAAAAATAAATATGTAGAAGATACTCACATTGACATATGTAAATTTTAAAAAGTATATTAAAAAAAGAAGAAAAAGAGCAGTTGATATTTATACAAAATCTCAAGTTGAATTTTGCTATCACAATTTGAGACAAAGGTCAGAGAATTAGATTAACTTATAATGATGCTACCATAGATTGAATAAGTAATAAAAAAAATATGAATAGTAATATAAAGGTTATAACTTATTGTGAAAGGGCAGAAGTTTTCAAATTACAGTATTTGTATTTGAATTACGATTTTAATAACTTCGTGGTGCGGAATATTAGTTTAAGGTCAGTTTTTAGTTTAAGATAATTACCACACAGATAAGGAAATATTGAACTTGAATACATAATTTTTACTAATTTTCTCATCTTACTTTAATTTTGGTTTTACAAAAAATGCTTGACAGTAATTAATTAATTTACCAAGTAGAGTATTTTGAAACAACCTAAAACGCTTAATTGATTCTCAAATGACAGTGTAGAAGAGAAATAAATTGCTTGTTAAGGTTACTCTAGACTTCATTGGAAAAGGATATTTTAACTTTTGATGTTTTTTAAAAGCCAATATAGTTGAAAATTAAAACTGAGGTTATGTACATATACGTACATGCATATAGATATAGATATATAATTTCTTCGTTGGTGGTTGCAAGTATAAGTATTAACAGAAAATCTAACCATGTCAAACTTAAAATTGGACTTTTTTATGTTTACTTTGGCACTGTTCTGTCTAAATCCTCATACTATCTGTTACAGTCATATCACTTTTACCACAAGATATCTAAAAAAAAGAACGTGTGGATTAGAAGACAGAATTCATTAAGCAAAATTGGATTCTCAGAAAGCAACTCTTCCAAGCCAGTAGTCTAGTTGATGGTGGAAGGTTGCCCATAGCTGATCCTATCTCAAAAGCACTGACAGATTGGGAAAAGGGAAATTATGAACAAATGTATTGGTAAAAAAAAAAAAAAAAATCAGAGTGTACGGTCAGCTTTAAATTATTGTGAAAGAGAAGTAATTCCCATTGGAAGCTTAACCCTTCTGCCACAGGTGACTTTAGTGGGTGGTTCACATTCTTACTGCATTTTTCTGTTTGTTGAAATTGCAAGTTATATATTCCTTCAGTTATGATGACCTATAATACCAGTTGCTCATTAGTCTAGAAAATAATAGAAAACACACACATCTTACGGTATTCAGGCCAAGCTGATAATTTTCAGATGTGGCCTGTCTTGGGTTAGTAAGCTTTTTTTGTGATGCAATGCACAATCCAAAATGTCAGTCCAGATATGTTATTGGAAGTTACGAATCCTTAAAGTAAATGATTAAATTAATTGTAAACAAGATTTATCACACAATCTCAATTTTCCAAGGAATTGCAGTATTTTATTTGTTGATTGTTTTTTGTTATGGATGTGACCGTACAATTTTGCAGAAATGTGTCATATGGTTTGATACAAAAATTTATTGAACTTTACATAAAAAAAATTTAACTGTATTGAGGTACATGCACATATTTAGTTATGAAGTAAAATCAAAAGCCGAGGTCAGGGACAAATCTAAGCTTAGTTTGGGCACGAATGAATACTCACAAACTTAGAATTTGCTTTTTGATGAATATATGTATACAAATTTTTTAAAAAGTGTATGATAGAATAGTAGCTTTCAAAGCATGACTTTTTTCTTGTAATTACATTGGCTGTCTCAATCCATATATCCAGTATGACAGCAACACAATGTCAAGTTGCCTCTTTACTAAGAGCCCTAGCAAATTGAACAGACCCCCTCCACATATATTCATGCAAGGTAATGCTTTGACTGGTTCCTTCTTTGAATATGAATTGCCAGGAAGGTCTACAAGTACTTGTCTTGGCAGATTATGTATAGTGAAGGTTTGTTGATCTTTGCCAGAGTGCCATTAGGACTGAATTGGCTCGAGGCCAATAGGGGATATAATGGTGACTACGAAACATTAATCATATTTATACAGTAATGAATAACAGTAATATTGAGAGTGATTTTTCAGAATAGGACCATATCCATCAATGCTATGCCCTCTACATTTCATGTTCCGACAAAGGACAGCAACTCTCCACCATGTATATTTAGCAAGACAGAACTTGGACTGATTTCGTATTTGACCATTAGTCAACAGGGAGAATCTTTTCAGGCTATATGTGGTGGAAGTGTGTTTGCCTTTATTGGAAGGCAAAATACTTAGGCTGGATTTGATCGCGCTAGGCTAAAGTCGCAAACTTTAACAAGTGGTCGTGACGGGCCCTTTTACTTTGAGCGGACAATATATTGTACCCTGTAGTAATATTTTGTTTTATTTATGACCATTACATTCATTATTCACTTTGTTTGTGTAGTCTTATTCAGGATAACTATCATTCTGTGTGCCAAAGTCAACAGTCGTACTTGGGTGACTTTTCCTGACTAAATGTTAAACAAGGGAGAAGTATCGAAATGGCGTACCAGATGTAATCTGAAGGAAAAATGTAGTTATTAAACCCTCTGCTAAGGGTATGTTTTATGAAGTTGGATCACTTTTGCAATGCATTTATTTTTTTATTTCAAAAGACAAGCTACTTATTTCTTCAGTTCTGTAACTATTGCATCATTGCAAATGCTAATTGGTGTCACTTTGTCAACATCTTGTATACAGACTAATATGTCATACTATAAATCTAGAAAATATTATAAAACATAATGTTTAAAGCTATGGGCCTATCTTGGAAGGGTTAATTTGGTTTGCAATGTCGGAAGAGGGAATTACGAAGGGTCTGAAATATTACAACTCTAAGGATGGTTTTACTGTGGCTATATTTTATGCATATATATATGTACATATGCATATGTATGTTGTATGTATTTGTGTTTGTGTGTATATATGTTTATAAAGATAAATAAATATATATATATATATATATACATATATATATATATATATATATATATATATATATATATTATATATATATATATATATTTATTTATTTATATATTTATATATTTATATATTTATATATATGCACATACACACGCGCAACGCACACACACACACACACACACACACACACACACACACACACACACACACACACACACACACACATAAACAAACAAACAATCAGACGGCAATAACCTTTATTGTGCTGTTTGGATTCTAATTGCTTTTAATTTAAGTACCTCAGATTGTTGAATTTATATTAAGTGTCTCTTTCTCCCACACTGCCCAAGACTTTGAATGTCACAAATAAGGACATTGACTTTTGAATGATGATACAGAATTATCAGTATTATCATTTATCATCACTTATCATTCAGAATCACAAGCATTCAAATTTGTATCATCACTATATATTGACAGTTTTCACATTCTTTTGAAATAAGAAGAAATGTATTAAAATGGTTGATAAATGGAAGTTGCTGTGCAAGTATTGTTGAGTGAACATCATATGTAATTGATGATCCATTGCAGATGGACATAGAGTTGCTTGCCCAGACCCCATGAAGGGCATTAGTGCCACCTATGTGGCACCCAAGATCAGTTTTATTTCAGAGTGAGACAGCTTCATGTCATGACTTTCTTGATCTCTTTCATTCACTTATGTGTTGTGAGACGTGTGTCATATGACAGCCTCTATCAATGTTGCAGTTTACTAAAATTGTTGTATAGTGTCTATATCAGCTCATTATTTTCTTTATCTCAATATAATAGAAGTACTGCAGTTTTATGGGAGGACAAGTTGCAAATTTTTCTTTCATATATATGAACTGTCATTAACAAATAAAAAAAAAACTCACCATCCACAATGAAGATGACATGAAGAGATGGGTAAGAGAAAGGAAACCTGTGCTTAAGACTGCAAATGCCACATCACATGGCAGCTATAATGGCTTGTTGGTACATTATAGACACTAGGCATGGTTTGAGTTACCCTCCTTTCCTCGATGCCTGCACATCCTTCATTGCTGGTAGTTTAGAGCAGGACGTCAGCTTGTTGCTGTGTGTCATTGCTCTTTGAGATAGTTCTTGCTAGAGACCGTGGATGGGTGCCATTCAAGGCTTTCCTTCCTGAGAGAGTGGTGCAATCTATGTTTTGGATTTTAAGCAAAACCTGTTTTGTAGAATATTTTGATAATAATAATTATGATAGCAATTGTCATCGTCACTTACTAAATAGAGTTATTACTTATAGTACAATAAAGAAATGCACTGATCCACTCTCCCCCAACATCAAATATGACGTGACAATAATCGTCGTGTATGTCCTGACGCCTGCTTTGTTTTTTTACGCATCAAAATAAAGGTTGTTTATTCCTTCATTATTATAACAAACATATAGCAAATATTAATTAAGAGTAACTTTGCTGATGTATCATATATAGACTCATATATCATACCATAAGCCTAGAGAATAGTGGGAAACACAACCTCTGAAGATGCCCAGCCCATGCTAAATAACCTTAAAAATCTGACTTGTTTCGGAAGGGTTGAGCTGGATTTTGTGGACATGTAAAAACTTGTTCATACAACCATTTTAGTGTCTATTGCATTTTTTTCTCTTTTATGTATATAACTAAATATCTCATTATCATTCTAGAATAAGAAAGGAATTTGAAGTCAAGTTATGTAGCAGATTAGTCTGTTGAAAAAGCATAATTTATTTATTACAAAAGCACACAACATAAGGTTCTTCTTTTCACTAAATACTGCTATATTATGTCAACTCTTTCTGTTGACATGCAGTTAGAACATAAGTAATGTAATGAAACCCCCAAATTTGAGCTTTCCACCTGTTACCCATCCTTTGAACCTCATATACGCTGCAAAGTATTAGTGCAAAATAACAATATATTCTCTTTATTGCTGATCAAGAATAGTAACTTGTATATATACCAGTTATTTGAAAGAGTTATTATTCCTTGTGATGATCACACTGCATATTGCATGAGGTTATGCAGGAAACTTCTATGCATCTGGTGTAATTACCCCACCAAGAGTATTGTGTGGATATATCTCTTATGGGTTAAGTTTGACGATGTGGGTAAGCTTGGGTAATTTTTAGTTTATATGAACAATGAAGGAAAATACCAAAACTTAAGCTTTTGGATAATGTATAGCTGTTATGGATAAGTTCCGTATATTTGATAGGTGTATCGCAGAATCTCGTTAAAAAATGTCTTTACGTTAATGATTATAGACCTAAAATTAGGTCCCAGGACATTGTGCACAAAGGATAATAGACTTAAATTTTGACAGTTGCACCAAAACTCACATTTTCAAATAACCGTAAATTTTTTATGGTGCCATATAAAGATGGATACTTCTCATCTGGGAGGATAGGATAATCCTACATCCCATTGGGTGAATCTCAGCAAGATAATGCAAAATATTAGAGAGGCGTGAATTCAACTAATTGTGCATGTATTTTTAAACTGATCCCCTGGAAAAATTTACTGTATCAGTGTTAAATGCTCTTATAGTCGTAAAGTTTTAGAACTTTCCAAAATTGGCCCATACCTTTGTTTAGTGATGGTGTTCAGGAAAAAGGCTCATTGAGCAAGTAAGTCTGTTTGCCATAAATGATAAGAAAATATTTTCTGTTCCTATTTTTGGCCAGTGCCTGTGGTGTCAAAAACATCTCATCCTGCCAGTTTACTCAGTCGAGATCCCGTTAATGGAAATAACCTGTCAGATATTTTCTCCGGTAATCATCTCTTGATTATCCATGCATTAATGAAATGGTAAATCCTGATGCTAGCCCCTATTTTTTACATGCAAAAATATTTATTTTGTTTGTGTATGACTTGTTTACATATGCTGTAAGACTTAAAGATAATACTATATTCTTTCTGGATGAAAGTATAGTGCAATTTCTATTTATTAGGATATTTGTTTGAACTTCCCTTTTAACCCATTCTGGGTAGGTGTTATAACATATACGATGGCTCTGATTAGGCCTAAAAGTGTCAAAGTGTACAGGATGAGACATTGGAAACTGCTCACATTTGAAGCATGCTCACATTCATCAAGTATTATGACTCTAATGGTGCTAGTTTCAGAGCTAAAGCTTTCCAAAATCAACCTAAACCCTTATTTTGTGATGGATTTAACGGAAAAAATATATATATATATTTAAGTCTGCGCTACCTGAAGGGTGGAGAAAACATTTTCCCTCTAATTTTTAGCTGGTGCCGGCAGCATCATAAAATGCCCACCATGACTGCCAGTCTGCATTGGGTTAATCCATTGCGTACAAGTGTCATGACATGCATATAGGCCTAAAAGACGGGTGTCTATGTGTCCATGATTATACATCGGGATCTGCTCACAGCTGTAGCGCGTACACAGTCATGAAGTATTGTGGCTGTAATAGTGCTAACTTCAGAGCTATGGGGTTCCAATGCCAGCCAAAACCATCATTTTATGATGGATTTATGGGAAAATATTGTTTGGGCTAGTCTGCGAAAACACTTTCCCCATCCCTCCAATTTTTAGCCGGTGTCGCTAGTGTCGTAGACTGCCCACCCTGACAACCAGTTAAGTCATAAGGCAATGGATTAATAAAATATTTGTTATCATCAGTGTTATAATTTATATAATACAAGTTGAACCTCCCTTCTCCGGGATTCACTGGTTCAGCTGCTTTTATAGTTTGGGACACTGGTTTGAATCTGGTGGTCCTGCAATTTGCTGCTTGTCAAGCTGTGGACCATTTCTGTTACATATTGTTTACATCTACCACTGCTAACTTATGATTTCTAAGTGTGTATCTGTAGTGTATCTGTTTTCTATTATTTTTTAGACTTATGGTATGATATATGATTGATGTTTTTGGTATAACTGCACTGTGATACTAATTAAGCATTTAGTAATATTTAGTTACTCAACTGAAGAAATAAATAGCTTGTAATATCAACAATAGCACTAAATGATTCCACCCTTTGAAACATTCCTGTCACAGAAGGGTTAAGCACCAGGTTATGATATTTTTCTTGCAGTGTACCTTATTATTTCTATTATTACTGGCCATTGTGGATTTATATATATATTAACCTAATAACGATGGGGTGTCACACCCGTGTGGCATGGTTAAAAAATGCGTCATGACGGGGCGTCACACCAGTGTGACGTCCTTAAAAATTGTTTATGCCGGTCGTAACATGTGCAGCGTGTGTTGTGTTACAGTACCCGGCGTCACAACCCAGGCGATATTACTTAGGCCCAGAGTAGGGGGTTGCCAGCTCTCGCCGGGCCTGTCGGCATTGGGTTAAGACCTGGTTTTAGGTATCAAAAAGTTCAATTAAAACCAGATCACATTTGTGTATTGAAAGAAAAGTTTCATTTATGGTTATTGTAAAAAAAAATTACATTATGAGTAACACTTAATTCTCTTGTTTCAGGAGATAAATCAGGTAGCAAACTGTCGTACAAACCATTGCTGAACAAGAAGTTTTACCTGGATGTGAAGGGATACAGAGGCACAAGCACAATTACTGCAGATATTCACAACCTTGGAGGGGTATGTTAACTAATCCTGTTATTCCAATTTCATTTTTGTATTTGTATTGAGTTTCTAGTTGTCAGACGGTGCTAAGCAGTTTTGCATTGTGTATCATTTCTTGCTTTGTTAAGGAATATTTTGTTATTCCTTATACTATTTGTTACAAAGAAGCAGGGAAGGATTGTTTCTACAGTTACCAAAGACATAGATTGCACCTTGTGAGAAAACATTAAACTAAATTGTATTTCAGTGACTTTAAAGAATAATAAATGACTTGGCTATCAGCTACTATTTGCTAACCAAGCACACATATTACTTATAACTAATGCTAATGGAGAAAATTAAAAATATAATATCCATCTTCCAGACTGAACACTGATTTTTTTTTTCAAACTGCATGTAGAAAAAGATCTTGATTTTTTATTGTATGGATGCAATTTTTAATGGAACGTTCTTGGAAGTCTTTTGAACTACAATAGAATATAGTAGTAACTTTGAAAACAAGGGGTGTTGGGTTAAAATCATAAATTTTTTATATTGATTGAAATTTGCACAGATTACATTCATTAACAACTTTATCATGGCATTTGCTAGGCTTTGCTGAAGAGTGCAATTTGCAAAGATTCGACTCTGATATAATTAGAAGTACTATATATTTTTTTCCTGTAAGATTGCATTGTTATAAAAGAAAAACTGCTGTATTGCCTTATTATATACTTCATTAGTAAGGTACAACAGGATATATTTTTTTAATCAGCAGTGCTCAGAAACATATGCTGGAAACTTCATGTTGTCTCTTTACTTGCAGATCGTTGAAGAATTTTTCAGTCGTGAAGTGAATTATGTGATTAGTACTCGGTGTGGCCAGGCAGCAGGTGGATCCAGCAGTGAACAACAGCCCTCCCCAAGTGCTGTACATACTGCTTCACCACTGACACCACAGCAACCTTTATCATCTCTGCCCTCCACCTCACATGACTCCCCTCTCAACATTGACTCACCCAGGGAGGACACTGGGAAAAAACGAGTTGTAAGTAGGAATTACATGTGCACCTTTTTTTTTGTTTGTTTGTTTTAGAGATACAGGTGTATATTGTGGTATTAACCCGTTAACGACGGGTGGCTAGATATCATGTCTAGTGGTTTTTGGGCCACACGCCGGGGAAGCGTTATTTTGTCCAGTCTGGCGCGGGGTAGGAGCCAGTGCACAGCGCTGGCTCGCGGCCACTGCGGCTGAGAATCTTGACGCGTTAGGCTTATGCGTTCGAAAGTCTCGGAATTTTGGTCTTTTTAAGCCGAAATGGTCCTGTCGGGAACGGGTTAAAAGCATGATATTGTGTGAAAGTTAAGTCAAATTGGGTTTTGAGTGGTAAATGGTAATTTTAACATGTAAAGTCTTCTTGTTATTCAAAAGACTAGTTTAGGTTAAGCAAGAAGTTCTGAAATAGATCATTAAAATTGATTATGATGAAAATGATAACATATTAACACTGATGTCTCTCAAATATAAAATGATTTTGACTAAAACTAAGAGGATGACATCCCTTGTGATATATTTACTTTTACTTTGTACTCATTCTTACTATTCCATTATGAAAATAACGTTATCTGTAGTTGACTGAAAATGTATACAGGATTTCTTGCTGATGACATTTGTGAAGAGTCTTTTACCCCCAAAGCAGTGTGTTTCTTATTTTTGAAAGGTCAGAGGGGATAAAATGATAGACTTTGTTTAGGTATGATTGCCTATTTCACATAGAATACAAAAATAACCGAAACCTTAATGGCAAGTTTTATGGATTTTTACATATTAGCCGTAAAAGATAGCTAGACCTTTGAGGTGATCCTTGCTTGGGCTTTAAAAACAACAACTCCAAAATTGAGTGTAAAACCCTACCACATGTCATTTATTAGTAATGCTTTTGTCGTATCTTCATCAAAAATATTATTTACCAGTTTTTATTAAAGTAGAAAAATGGTAACAAAAACAAACAAGTAAAAAAAAAATGTGGCCCTCCTCCTTGAGGCCAAATGTGAATTTGTATTTCCTTGCATCTGTATAACTGGAAATTTCATATTTCAGAGAACACGAGCTGAAGTTTTAATCGAGCGAGCTTGTGTGCGGCGCCAAGGTACAAGTGATGTATTAGAGAACGCCCGACTATGGAATGTACCTGTCTGGCCTCTCTCAAAACTCCTCAAATGGGTGACTGTGCTTAAGGAAAACAACCGGTACAGACCCCAGAAAGCACAAGGCACTGTACCCTCCAAGAATAGTTTGTCTTCCGCACCAAAGGTTCAGCGTCTCAAGACTCCTTATATAAAGACTGAATGTTTTAATAGGTTAGTTGGTATGACTTTATTATTTTTGATCTATATTATACTTACTATTCCCTTGTCTTTTCATCATCCCACATCTGATGTTTGTTAGTGGTTTGAATCTGATGAGTTTTGATTGTTCATGGTGTATAGACAGTTTTCCAAGTATTTCTGCATGTATTTGGACTTAAATGAACATAAAAATTTCTAGATATTTAATGAGATGAAGGAAATTTTATTCAGTAAGAGAAATATTCCTGGTGTCAGTCAACTCCTAGCATATGACACATTAAGATCAGACAAAGTTGATAAAGTTTCATAATATATGAATTTTCAACTTTTTTTTTTTCAACAAAAGATTATTTGGAAATGCAAATTCAGTATGGATATTTTCAAGGTTGGGTTAAAGTTCACATGAATGTATGTTATCTTACTTTAACTATAGTTTTATTTTTACAAAGATGTGTGTTTATTTACAGACAGTACAAACCCCTCTACAAAGAATTATCAGTCTGGCCTGAACTGAATCTGTCAAACCCTCCAGGGATATCACCTTTTGCAGAGAATAAACCTGGCAAACTTCGACAGAACCCCAAAACTTCTTCAGCACACAAAGACGGCCACAAGGAAAAGTGCGTTGCTTCTGTGTATTGTTTTGCATATGGACTTTCTTTGTCCAAAAATGTTATATGCTATAGTTTGTTTAAAGTCATTTTAAAATATTGCTAGATGGAAGGTGAGGTCTGCAAGGAAAGTTTGGCAGAATAAGGAACATTTTTATGTAGCATTACCATCTTAGAATTTTAGCAGTGTTTGGCTTTTACTTGATTTTTTATTTTATTTTTTTATTTTATTTTTTTATTTTTTCTTTCTTTTATTTTGTTTTCATTTATTTTATTTTATTTTATTTTCTTGAATTTACAATAATTTCATTTGTGCATTATTTGTTGCACATGTAATGGATAATAAGGTAAACCATTAAATAAAGTCCTGCCAGATTCTGCATAGATGACATGTCCCAGTGTTTGCTGTGCAGCCCTTATCATAAAATTTGCTAGATTATATGGTACTAAGAAATGAATCTGAGTAGCCACCTCTTTTAGATAGATATATTTTTTTCTAAGCCTGATGTATATAGAAAACTTCCTGCCAAAGAAAATGTAGTAAAGTAGTAATAAATGATTATAAGACTATGTCCATAGTGTACATTGTAAATAAATCTGTGTGTATTTATATGAAATGGCAAGAAATGACTTATAAATATTCCCAATACTACTTGATTAGCAGAGGAAATTTGGAATGCTGTATACTTTATCAAACCATTTAAAGTTGCATCATTAACCAAGGAACCAAAACTATGGTTGCTATGACTTAAAAGTGTTGTTTGTCATCTTTTTTATATGCCCTTGTCTTTCCAGTATTTTCTTAAAGCCTTAATAATAGATAATACTTTTCAAAATTTGTTTGATAGATTTTAATCCTAAGATGTTCCTAGTTGTATAAAAAAGTTATTTGATATATAGATGTAATATAAGCTGAAAAAGGTATGAATGTGAATTAATTATTTCACAGTGCAAGATATGCTATTGGCATTTCAAGAGTATCTGAAGATGATGTAACCACTGGAAGATCATTTACATACCTTGCATTTTTATTTATACCTTTTTGAGCATTTGTCACAATTGAAATCTGGAAGACATCAAATAAAAGGATAAGATCTCTCTGTATATCATAAGTGGATTGTATATCAAAATGATATTTTTATTTGTATTTTGCTCATGCAAATAGATATATGTATTTGCAATTTCATTAGAAGAAAAAATTTTGTATACGTTTTCATTTTTGTATTTTAGGATTTTCTATTTAGTACTGAGCTCTGTACTCTTTTATCTTCATAATCTAATTTTTTTTCCAAAAAAATATTCAGGCAGAGGACGAAGGATAGGAGGCGTGGGATCAAAGCCAAGGAAAGTGGATATTGTGAACTTTGCAGTACTAACTACGCAAACTTGAGACTGCACCTTCAGTCAGACACCCACGTTGCCTTTGTGAAAAACGACAAAAACTACCAACACCTTGATGAACTTATCAGCGGTAACAAACCTGGCTGTCAGGTAAGAGCAGGCTCAGGTGTTAAGGATGAAGATGTAAATGCTTTTTTTTATTTTTATTTTTATTTTGCTGTGGACTAAACCTTGGCACAAGTGTCGAAGCTGCATTTTGTGTTCTGTTTGTCAGCAGATCAAAGGTTCAGTCAAAGTCTAGTACACAGAAAGCAAATACATTTTTTCATTTTCTCTTCTTTTCTGAATCTGGAAGTTGCAATCGTCTGTTAAGAGTGACTATGAAGGGCGACTGATGAACCGCTTATGTTTTGGATTTTTTTTTATTTTGTTCTTTTTGCACATAACTTTATTATATTATTATCATTATCTTTATTATTATTTTCCATACTTGCAAACAAGGAACTTAAACTAATTCATTTATCTGTGAAATGGCAAAGGTAGTGCTTAGTATCTGTGACCAGGCATTGGAAGATGCCATGCAGTAGTTTCTGTAATCTGGATCCCAAAACAGAGGAAATTTCCTCATCAGACGGTAGAAACACACCTTCAGCGCCCCCACAATTAAATACCAGGATTGACCTGGCTTAGAGTACTCAAATGTGGATGGGATCACAATCCCACATCTCTAACACTGCAAGTGCTGATGAGAATGTGAGTTATTTGCTCTTTTTCCTTGCCCGTTCACAGATATTTGCCACATCCAAATGAGGTATAGTGGATTGATGCAAGCAGAGAGACGCCCAGCTAGTCTAAGCAGTGTTCCCATTAAGAGACTGCGTAAGCAAATTGTCTTCGAGGTTTGTATGTTTTTTTTTTTTTTTTTTTTTTTTTTTTTTTTCTCCTTGTTTTTGTTTGTTTTTATGATTATTTTAATGTAAAATTATACTTTTAATTTGTTTTGATTTTAGTTTGTCAAGTACAAACAGTTTCATTTAAGTTGTACTTGGTTTTGGTTCTTATATCCCAGTTTCAGTTGAATGGAAATCAGTCATTGAAATATGTAGTTTGCATTGTGTTCAAATTTCTTTGAAAGGAAAAGTTAATGTAATTATTGGCTGCTGTTGAAGTATTGTAGAATATAAGGATGTTTGTAGAAGCCATCAAGGAATCACATCACATCTTGAATTGTGTGCTCTTTGTAGATGAAGTAAATTTCTTGCTTCTAAAACAAACACAAATTTGTTGTATATGGACTTATGATGTCACACATTTTTGTTGATTTATGAGGAAGCAGAAAATTATTAAAGAAATGGGAACTATTTTCAACATATCAAAATCATAGCTGTTATTTAAAAGTTAAGGCTGCTGGCATTTGTTTGAGAGAGTATACATGTATGCATGTGTATGCATGAAATGAATGATAGGAACTCAAGAAACATGAATAGGGTCCTGCAGTACTTGCTAGACATTATTAGATAATAAGTGAATGCTTCAAAGTTGTAGTGTGGAATTTAATTTGGGTATAGTATATTTGAGTAGTAATTGTTGATCAAGAAATGGAGTTGGGTGGTGTTAGATCCTGATTTTCAGGGGGTGAAAATCTGAGAAAACAATACCTTACTTTATATAATATACATCTCAAATATTATTATTATTGTCATCATCATTTTATTTTTCATCTTTTAGTTGTTTTTTCTTACAGATAACACATTATATCAATGTATACAAGGTCTCTGGGTCATGATAGCAAAAATAAACATGAAAGATGTAATTTGAAGAAATAAAGATTCCAAGATTTTTTCTGGTACTGGAGTCACTTACTAAAAGGATAGGAATGTTTCAGAATTAAGTTTAGTTTTAGGAGTATTTATCTCAAATATTAGGTTATGAATATATATAAATGCTTGCTTTCATTATCAGGTAATCATGTTGTCTTTGAATTAATGTAAATTAAGGATTAATTATTTTAATAGTAGTGAAGTCCATACCAAAAGGATAGGATCATATCAGAGAGACATTTAGGTCCATGGAAAGTTGTTAAAAAAATTTGTTTTGTGAATGTATACTAAAAGGTAGATTTCATGAGAAGATAAAGGTGCTATCTTCGAGTTTGTGTAAACTAAAAATTTAGAAAGTATAGTGACAAAGTGATAACAGGAAGTCAAAGTGGCTGGTTATCTTGGAAGAGTAGGGCTGAAAATGCTGCTGAAAAATGGTTATTTGACAGTCTTGTTTCTTGGAGTAATGATGCTTCTTGAAGTTACGTAAAGAAAATGAAGAAAGATTATTCTGTATTCACAGGATTATATTGTATATTGTTTAATCCACTAGCTGAAATGTTGATTATTGATTAAAATTTTGTAAAAGAAAATTGTATTAAGTATATGCTACAACTTTTATATTATTGTATATTTCTACTGAATGGTTTGTTTACTTATTCATTTTTGATAGATTTTATCATAATCTGGTTTGTAATACTTAGTCTTCTCTTTTGATAGATTGGTGAAACAATACATTCAGGCCCAACGCTTGTGGTGAAAGAAGAACCTAAGGATGAGGACATAGAGCCTAATTGTGTCTTCCCAGGTGACACTCGGGAAACCCCAAATTTCCTTCCTGACGGTGACCGGCCAGCTGACATTCCCTCCAAACGCTGTTCACCTCGGCTGTTGGTCTCACCGTGTGCTGCTGGTTCACCTTCCTTAGGTGGACCAGTTAAACCCCCTGAGTGCAAGGTTGCAGCAACACCAAAAACAGCTGCAAACATTGACACTTCTCACACACGAGCCCAAGAAGTCAAACCTGAACCCTGTGTGGCAGAGGCTTGTTCTAGCAAGAATAAGACAAAAGTGTTGGAAGTAGCCACAGAGGTTTTGGTTCCTGAAGATAAAGTCACGATAGCTGCAGTGCCAGAGGTCCCCAATGAAACTCCTGTGCCTAAAGTAAGTGAAGCATATATTCCTGAGGCCACAGACACTAAAGCTGCTGTCCCTGGGGATACAAAATCAGAAGCCTTAGTACCTGAGTCTGTTGACACTGAGGCTGTAGTTCCAGAAGACACAGTCAGTAAGGCTTTTGAACCTGAGGCCACTGAAGCTACTGTCCCTAAAGATAAAGTCACAAAGGTCTCAGACCCAGAACCTCATGCAGAGTCTTCTATTATAGAAAAGATTAATATAACAGAATCTGCTCCTCTAAAGGATATTGTTACAGAAGCTTCAGTTCCCTTGGCCACTGTTCCTGAGGCAGCAGTTGTTGAGGCTGCTGTTCCAGGAGTAATTGATGCAGAGGCTGCCATTCCAGAGACAGCAGTAACTGAAGCTACTGTAACAAATATTACAGACATTGAAGGTGCTTTACCTAGAGCTGATGTGAATCAAGCAATTGTTCCAGAAGGAAAAAGGGAAGAATTAAGATTTAAATACCCAGAGAATCCAGGAGACACAACACAAGTAGCTGCTGTGCCTGAAGTTTCAGCACCTGCTCATCCGCACGCTAGTCTACCCAATATTACAGAAGAAAACAGAGAAATGGTTAGACTGATTCAAGAAGCAGATGGGAAAATAGACTCCTTCTGCCACAAGAGGAGCAGTCGGACCTCAAAGAGGCTCGGTAGCACAGACTTTGATGCAGTGGAAGTCAAACCTGATCCCATTTCCAGAAACAAAAGGTCAACCAGAACCCGGAGAACGAGCTGCCGCTCAGACAAATCTGAATCCGAGGTGTCAGATTCACGAAGTGTTGCTGATGAATCTTTGTGTTGCGATATGGTGGACAAAACTACTAAACGTGGAAAGCCAAAGATTGGCGAGCCTCTTCAGGAGGAGGCCGCCACCCATGTAAGTGCCAAGTATAATGGTGATGTGAGCTCAGACTTAGTGAACGGAACTCATAAAGTGAAAGGACGCAGGATAAGCCGTACTAATAGTGATGAGTCCGATTGTAGCTCAACGTCTAGAAGTAATGGAAATATAGACCACAATGGTGAAAAGGTTGATTTTAGTCTGTTGCTTGAAATTTCAGCTGCAGACAGAAAAAAGTTTGAAAGTAAAAAGGCTAAAATAAGGAGAAAAACTGCTGACTGGACATTGATTTCTGAAACAGAGCAGTATTACAATGAGAAAGAGGAAATAATGAGAAACAAGAATAAGCCAGACTCAGACAGTGAGAGTGATGAAAGTGATAATTGTGCTGAAAACAATGACTCAAAAAGTGAGTGTTCAGATGTGTCTGAAAATACAGCTAATCACACTAGAAGTAGGGGTAAAGGGAGGGGCAAACAGACAAGAACTATGGATGAAGATGAGGAAGAATCAAAATCTGTGGGGAAAAGAAGCAAGGATGACACTGGTCAAAAAATGAAATGTAGAAGAATTGTGGGGAGCAGAACAAGAAAGACTCGTTATGATTTGACTCTTCTCAATGATGATGATGATGATGATGAAAATTTCTTTGGCTTTCCTGTTAGCACACCATTGCCACAAACTCCTCAGGCTAGTTCAACTACAGGCAGCTCCACACAAAGTCGCTGCAAGATTAAAGGGAATATGAAGCGCTCTCCTGAGCCATCATCAAGCAGTGGGAAGGCAGGGAGAAAGCGGCTGTCAGATGCAGAGAGATTCCTTAGAGACAACCGTGAGTACTACCACTTCCAAGAAACTACTGAGAGATTGCGAAGATCGACTTGTTCCTCTGCAGAGAAGGAGAAGTATGGAAATGGTGATGATGCTGGTGCACAAGGCTCAAAAGAATATACCAGCAGAAAAGAAGATATGAAGTTCAAAGATAGCCCCTCTTCCTCCTGCTCTTCCCCATCTCCCTACTTGACCAGGACTCGACATGCAGTCTTCGGGGACAGGAGAGTAACCAGGAGTGCTGGAGGCATCCATGGTGATGCTGAGGATGAGAAGGATGTGGAAGAAGATGAAAGATATGGGGAAGGGGAAAAGGAGAGATATTCAGGAAGAGAAATGAGAAGGTGCAGAGACAAAGTAGTTGCTAAAGAAAAAGAGAAAGAAAAGGAAAATGTAAAGGAGAAGGAGAAAGAACAAGTTAAAGAGAGAGAGAAGGATCATGTGAAGGAAAAAGAGAAAGACCTTGCAATAGAGAAAGAGAAGGAGAGAGATCATGCGAAAGAGAAGGAGAGAGATCATATGAAAGAGAAGGAGAGAGATCATGTGAAAGAGAAGGAGAGAGATCATGTGAAAGAGAGGGAGAGAGATCATCTGAAAGAGAAGGAGAGAGATCATGTGAAAGAGAAGGAGAGAGATCATACAAAAGAGAAGGAAAGAGATCATGTGAAAGAGAAGGAGAGAGATCATGTGAAAGAGAAGGAGAATCATATGAAAGAGAAGGAGAGAGATCATGCGAAAGAGAAAGAAAAAGATTGTTTGCAAGGAAATGTAAAAGAAGATCCAGGAAAGGAAAGGGAAAAGGGCATGGTAAAAGAGGAAGAGAAAGACAGCAAAGAAGAGAAAGAAGACAAAGATAAAGAAAATTTAACGGGGAAACTAAAAGAAAAGGAAATTGTTAAAGATAATGAGAAAAGTTCAGTGAAAGAGAAGGAAAAAGATGCATTGAAAGATAAGGATTCAACAAAGGAAAAAGAGAAAGATTCATTAAAGGATAAACAGAAAGATACAAAAAAGGAAAGTGAACCTGGTGCAACAAAGGATGAGAAAGGAGAGACTCTTCCAAAAGCTAAAGGGGAAAGTGCAGAAAGTCAAGAAACGGATACAGGCGCTGATGCCAAGTTGAGTGAATTGTATTTTTCTTTTGAAGGTGTGCCTGAAAATGAGTGTTGGTTTCAGACGTATCAGAGGTTTATAGACGGTATTGCTGTGAATGAATTTGTATACGATGAAGACCCATTGAAATTTGTGTTACCATATGAAATGCCTAGTGAATATGTACGTGATTTCATATCTATGAAGAAGAGCCTTTTGTCAAAGAAAAAGAATGACCTAGCAGATCTTGTAAGAAAATCTCCAAGGTGCCACGCTTCAACTCTTGCTCTATTTTCTGATATCATTCCTACCAAAAAGACGAAAGTTACCAGTACAACAAAAGTAGGGAAGACTGCCATTCTGAAGATAGATGAAGCTTCGTCAGATGGGACAAGTACACCAGGAGCAGACTCGACCAAACTGCAACACACTGAGACCATTGAGTCAGCAGAAGAATTGGCTCTGCTTGCAATGCACATTGATCACATTATAAAAGCAGAGATTGGTGATGAAGACACCAGCACAACCACTCTGCAAGAAAATGAAATGAAGGAGAGCGAAGAGCCAGATATGAAGAAGACACCACCAAAGAAACGAGGCAAGAAAAAGAGATTAGCAAGTGGTTCAAAATCCGAGAGAGAATCCGATCCTGTCATGAGAGAACTGAAGCTTTTTGAAAGCCCTTTTGCTCATGAGGTTGATCCAGCTTTCATTGCAAGTATACCTGATGAAATGAAAGACTTCATGACACCAGAGAATATCTTGGCTAGAGCAGCAGCTGAAGTGGTTGAGGATTCCTGTTATTGTGGGTGTACAGACCAGGGCTCTTGTGATGAGTTTTCTAGTGCAGATGACAATACAGAGGCCAGTTCTGAATGTGTTTCCTTATGTGATTCAGAAACAATCGATAGTTCTACCACTAGTGAACCTAAACGTAGCCGTAGTGGTAAAAAACGTCGAAAGAACTTGACTGGTTGGCCAAAGGCCCAGAAGAGGAGGAGAACTGTTGCTCCCCTCACATCAGATGATAATGATAGTGCTATTGGATGTGATGATCTTGAACCAAAGAAGCGAGGGCGTAGGAAGAAACACAATGAATTCAACTTTTTAGAGCAAACAACAGCGCAAAAACTTGCTGCCCTCGCTGCTTGTGATCGAAGAGCGTCCCCTCGCAAGAAAGCTTCCGTCTTGTACATGGACACGTGGCCTGTTAGATTTCGAACCCAAAAATAATATCTATTAAAATTTGTATGTAAAATGAGTCAAATAGGTCTGAATGCTGTATGGAAAGTTTATACATATTTATTATAAAATTGTATGGTATGCTTGGTAATTTGTTATTTTAAAAGGTGGAACCAAGGAGTCTCAGGATAGCTCTGTAAGAGATTGTGTCAGAAATCTTTGTACAGTTCTGTTTGTGCAGAAATTTTAAAGATGTGACTTTAGAATGTTTGTTTCAAATGCAATTTAAGGTGTAAGCATTTTTCTAATATTTTCCAGCTCCTCAAAAAGGTCTTTATCTAGTTCATTATAAATGTTTTTATTACTCTATTTATTTTATTTTCCCTTTGTGTAGAATATTAAGACAGATTAATACTTTTGTATGGAGTCAGTTGTTACATGTGAATTCTATTGGCATTTTTTTTATAATATGGATTTCCACATAAATCTCTCTGTCATTTTCATGTAGGTCCAAATGAGTTTATTATTATTTGCGTTTGTCTTAGTGGCTTTTCATCAGCATATGCATTTCAGTAGGGATATTTCCCTCTGAGGAATATAGGTTTAAATATGAGTTCTATTTATTTTTTTCAGAGGTACAGGCAGCGGTTTTCTATTGTCTGTTTTGTAGAGTGAACATGCAAAGTATGTGAAAAAATATACATTTTGTAAATAACAATCTTCTACTCAGAGTACTGGCCAATGATTCATAAATGTGAAATAAAGAGATGTTTGTACAAGTCAGCTTCATTTATCCTTGATAGATTGTTAATTATAGGTTATTATTAGTGTATTTGGTAATACATGAATGAATTAATATTTCCTGAAGGTTAGTAGCTGTTCAACCACATTATTTCAGTTGGTGCCATTGCTTATCATGTGAAAAAGTTATTAGCAGTAGGAAAAAATGTGTGGTCAAACATGCTTCTCAGTTGTTGAAAATTATTAGCATCATGCCATGGTTTATTTATCTTTGTAAGGTGTAACATTCAGTTGCACAGTGCATTAGCTGCTTAGCTTGAAATATTGAAAAAAAACTTATATATTTAGTTTGAGAAGGAAAGAAAAGCTTCAAAATATGTCTATTGGTGACGATGGTAGAGTATGTATCTTTCACTATGATAAGAAAAAAGTTATGATTAATAGTAGGATAGTTTCTACAATTATGTTTATTTGGTGATATTGTTCCCATGTTACAAGAAACTGCTTGCATTTTGAAAAATGTAATGTAATATGCAATGTGAGCTGAGACATGTAAACCATAGAAAAAAAGAGAGATCTGCACAGCCTGTAATAGAGAAACCATTATCATCAAAAGTTGTTGATTTTTTAATGATAAGAAACTAATAAGATGGAGTATTTGAATTGCAGATTATTACCAAATCAACTAAACCATAGATTTTGCTCAGGATCTTTGCATGCTGCCTTCCATAAAACCTCAACCCCTCCACAATGGCATTTTTGCAGGGTTTGATCACTTCCATACTGCATTTTTCATTTGTTGAAATTATAAGTTATTTATTCCTTCATTTATGATGACCTGTTAAACAAAATGCTAATCCGAGTCACTTTAGTAATACGTCATAGATTCATATTTCATACCAAAAGTCAAGTTAGTTTTTAAAAAATCCATTTATAATGATTCAGCAGTAACCCGTATGGTTTACATGACGCCCCTCTCAGCTTGTGGATCATTGTAGTTGTTTTTTGTGATAATATATCAGTTCAACACTTTCATCTGGATGTAGGATCATGTGTCAAAAAGCATTCTGAATGTGCATATATTACTCTTGTGCTAGCTTTGGGTGATATTCCTTTATTGTTTTTTTTTTTTCATATACAAACAATTATAACCAGACAGATTTAAAAGAATGAGAAGATGACAACTACATATGTTCGCACTATAGTGTAACTTGTGCATACAAATCATATTAGATATTTTATTACAATGAAGAGGGTTTATATTTTTAACCCAGTTGATTTTGTATTAGTAATAAAGATTTACCAATATATATATTGTTATTGGTTTAATCTTCAAGTGTAGAGTTTCACAGATTTTATTAATTTCTCTTCTCCATACAGGGAAACCTTGAGCATGTTCGTAATTAGGTTAGAGCAATCTAACCTATTTTTATTTTGTGTTTGCGTGTAAGTATGTGCATGCAAAGTATGCTGGTTTGTAAATGTAAACTTAATGTGTTTCCTTGGAAAACATACCATGTGCTGTGACCAGAAGCGACTGAGCATTCACAGTCAAGCCAAGGTGGGAGAGGCTGATGATAAGATGTAAAGGAAATGACTGTCTTCTCTGCAGATAACACTATTCATGAGCAGAAATAAACACCAAGAAATAATGATACATGCCAAATAATGATAACGAGTCCTGAAGGATTATTAAGGAGAATTAATGTATCCTAAGGAGATTTTTAATTGGAAGAACTATAATATTCAAACTAGTAAAATGTCAGTTAGGTCCATAAGATAAAGAATTGTTTATTAATTGAGTACCATTTGGGTAGTTAATTTTCAGTTTCACAAGTAAATATGGAGAATAACAGTAGTGCATAGAACAAATTTTGAGACATGTAATCATTTGGTTATGAACACTCGCATATTAGTCAAGAATGGTTTATTGGCAGGTAAAGTTGGGGAGTGGAAACAATTGATGGATGGTTATATACATATTACAACATATTAATTAGGAATGTAAAAAGGAAAATTATTTATATGTATAGCATTAATGATATATATTTATCTTAAAATCACTCAGTGTCTACAGTGCTGAATGATTCTTTACAGATAGTAAAGGCTAAAGAAAACTAAATTCAATGAATTGGTCAAAAAATAGAGAACACATCAAATGATTAAACAAATATATTATTCTCAAACACACTTTACTTTCTCGTCCAGATGGTTTCTTGTCGAAACAAAAATTTACTTTAAAATAATATTGCAAATACTACTTTGAAAGCCTGAATATTTACCAATAACAAACCTATCTAAACTGTTCCAACCATAGAAATAATGTTACATGTAGCTATGGTGGATGGCTATCAGCAAGACTAATATAAAATCACATTAGTAATTTAATATAGTGGAAAAAAAGTTCCCAAAACAAGAAAAAAATTATAATTTGTACACCAACAACAGTCTTGGAGTGTGTAGTATTTTTAATTACCTTCATTAAAATTACAGCTTGTAAGATATACATTGGAATGTGTTAATGGAAAAGTCATGTTCAATTAGCTCTTGAAAATATATAAATATTGAGAAAGGCATTACTCCTATGGTATTTAGTTGAAACAATTTTAAAGAGTTATAAAAATCTAATTTCTCAAAATCTTACCCTGTGGCCAAACTGGAAAATATTATCCCATTAAAAACTTGGCAGAATGTCTTTTATCACAATTAAAATATTTCAAGCAATGATATAATTCTTACACACTCATGCACACACACCACCAACCATTCTATTTAATTTTCACATCATGTCTAGATACTAGACAAAATCTTATACGGATTAACCCATTGTGGACGGGGCACCTTATGACATAACTGGTCATCAGGGCAGGCAATCTATGACACTAGCAGCACCAGCTAAAATTTAGAAGGATGGGAAAAGTGTTTTCTCCGCCCTCTGAGTAGTGCAGACTAGCCCAAACAATATTTTCCCATAAATCCATCATAAAATGCAGATTTAGGCTGACTTTGGAACTCTGTAGCTCTGAAGCAAGCGCCTTTACAGCCATAATACTTCATGACTGTGTACACGCCTCAGCTGTGAGCAGATCCCGATGTTGTGTCATGTATACATTGACACCTGTCTTTTAGGCCTAATTGGTGCCACCACGTATGTCATGACACCCGTACGCAATGGGTTAACAAAGGATATTGTGCAATATACATGACTGTAAACTTATGCCTTTAATACTGGGACGTCCCTGAAGTTATCTTTTATTATGACTGGATAATTACATTCCAAGTAAAAAGCCTTCTAAAAGGTTGAGTTTTAATATAAAAAAAGTATTAAGAAGCACCTAAATTAGCCATTCACCAACCTGTAAATCCACTAAAATACCCACTACGTCATTTTCTAGCACAATCCTCAGACCAAAAGGACTAGAACTCTTGCCGTTTGAACCAGCACAAGATTGACACCCAAACTATTTGACAAGAACCAACAAATATTACTCGAGCTTGCGGTGGGAGGAATCTGAAGTTGATGAGTGAAGCAGGAACCCAAAACACACTTGCAGTCTGTAAAAAAAAAAAAAAAAAAAAAAAATTATATATAATATGCATACAAAACATGAAATGAAGCAGATCCAATAAAAAATATCCCTTCTAAAAAAATATTGAACACGTACCAGGAAAGTAGGTACAATCTTTTTCTTCCATTCCTCCAGCAGATCCTCCTTCCCTTCCATGGCACTCATTCCTGTTCAGGAGACATTTTTTGTTATTTTTCCAACAATGTTATAACAGAATTATATTTAGGCCCCTTGAAATAAGACTTCAACAGAGGAGATAAATTAGAATAATACATCCTATATTAAAGATAGCACTTGATAAACAAAATTTTCAAAAAGTAAATCATTAATATCGATCTGGCCAGATCATTCCACTAGCAAAGACTTCTAGATACTTTCAATCCAACTTAAAAAATTGATTTTCTACACTGACTTTTTAAGTTTTAATTGATTACTGAAATGTATTTGACCATATTTTGAGGCAAATTCAATAAATAAAAGGGTCATTTACAATACAAATGCAAAATATATATAAATTAAAATTCTCAACTACAAATAAAATTCAATTATTCTTTTGTATATTTGTAAATACAGAGACAAAAATAAACATTTGACCCCATCCCTAACGTACACCAGAATCGTCTAAATTTAAAAAATCAATAATAATTATAACTGAAAAGATGACATACAACAAGGTTTAGCAACTTGACCTACCAACATAGAAGAGGGTAAGATTGATTGGTGTAACTATGAGAGCATCTGCTGCTAACTTTGGTAATACCACTGCTAAACTTTTACCAACAAACTTGGAATCCAAAAACTTGTACCTGTGAATATATAATTATATTAAATTGTGAAGATATGAAATCATATTTCTAATCCTGGGATAACAATAATTTTAAACATATGCTTGGGATTTAACACTTAAAAAACTAATATCTGTGAATGTATGACACTACAGCGGTAGTATACGAGTCTGAAGGTTACACTTTTGTGCCTTGGCAACCTAG
>NW_028234433.1:15350358-15362858 GCF_977035675.1 Penaeus japonicus
TAATTATATATTTATTTATTTATTTATATATTTATATGCAAGAAGACCGTGATTACATGGACTGTTTCACGACAGGTGGCGTGACCGCAGCAGCGATCGTAATTGGGCCAGCGACCCCTCGTAATGTTGGGCGCAGTACCGACCGGACACCCAAGGCAAAACATCCATCCAAATTGGCTGAGTGAATAATGTAGAGGGCCATTAAAAAACATTATGCATGAAGGAGTGCACCTTAGCGCTTACTTTAATTTAATATCTTATACGTCCGGTAAAATGTCTTTATACTATGTATTAAATAAAAAAAAACTAATAAAATCAATGAGTAATAGTCTACGAACAGTTCTGTTTGACTGATGGGATGTAGTTTAGAACAACACCGTAGGTAACGAATAATATTCTGGAACTTCTATGTCTTTTAAATTTAAATTCATATTATGAATTTAGCTTTGTCTCGAAAATCGTATTGTGTACATGTTGAACATCCTATGCTTAATCTGGTCAGTATAAGTGCTGTCTCCAAGATAGTCCATTGTGTAGTCGGGTCTTGATTTTAGTGACTAATAGTCTGTAAGAACTCTAAAAATTGAAATCGCTAGGAATGTGAAAAGATAAATGTCGGAGAAAACACCATCGAATTTTCCAGTTATTTAGACTCTCAGAATCCCTGATGCAATCGGAATATAAAATGCAAGATGTATAAAAGCCTTAATAAAGTGTCAAGGCGAAGAAAAACTAAAAAATAAGTAGGTAAAAGTGAAGTTTATTGGGACAAATGTCGGGCGTTCAAGGTCGGACTGATTGTATTTTTTATACTTGTTTTGTTCTCTGTTATTGGAATAAACCTCCTAGGCATTTACTAACTAGGCTAAATCTAGCTTATAATATTCTATTAAGTGACAAAATTATCCACTAGCTTACTTTGACAATACCTTTGTTTTTCTTTTCTTTCTTTGATAAATACCAGACAATATACCACTTTAGGAATAAAATTTTCTTCTGTATAATTCCCATCAACCATATCGTTGAACATCGTGGTCAGTGAAAAATTAATTAAATCGCTATTCCACCATGAAAATAGTCAAGTGAGCAAATTGTAATCATCCTTTAACTCTGACTCCACTCAGTATGCTGGTCTTGGTGGTGACTGGTAAGAACTATATCCAAGTATTTTTTCCGTCGAACTACGTACAGTTGGCTTAGGTTCGATGAACTAACCAGAGGCTTCCATTTTCAAACGCACACATCAATGCTTTGGAGAGTAATTTTTGCATGGTGCTACATTCAGGCAAGGTAGTTAGAGAGGGGTATTAGTACCACCGTTATTGAATTCCAATGTAATGAAAAATAATATAAAATAAATCCTTTGGTATGGAACATTTCGTTACCATAGATTAAGGACCAGATTTCTTTTTACTTTCCATACAGTGAAACCAAATACAATATACAAATAATTCTTCCTACAGCAATACTTAGCACTGCTCACAGAGTGCTGACTGGCCAGCAGCAGTGTGATGTCATTCAGCTCGGCCCCCTTTTGACCCGGGTTAAATGGTATAGAAGATACACAGCTTTTCCTTTTCATATAGTATATATCCTGCAGATTTCATGCTACAACTAGATATTGTGCAGTTTGCGTTATTTCATTATGTATATTGTTATATTAATCTATGTGGTAGCTGACACTTCATGATATATTTTGTAATATTCTATAATACGGACAGAATCAGATAAAAGCCTGTTGATTAAGTTTTCATATTCAGCAGTGTAAAAACTATTTTTTCTTTCCCTTTTTGGCTTTACTATTTACTAGGGTTTTAGCAAACTGTTAAGACTTATTTACTATATGCCATTAAAAAGGTGTTCTTCATCATCACGATGGTGTTACCTGCTTGGAACTACATAGTCCTCAGGTACCAAACCAGGTTTATAAACAGAAAACATTAGTGGAAGCTTTATCATCAATACTTTAACACTAAACACGTGTTTTCATAAGTTTTTAGTTTGGATGAAATGGAGAGGGATTAGCAGTTTTGGTCTACATGCATATATTCTGCAATGCTTGCATATCGGGCATTTGTTTTGACTTCCTGAAGGCAACATGCGTCAACATCTTCTAAGTGAAGATACTGAAAGAGGGTTACCTTGTGTTTCTACAATCGGTTTATGTTCCAAGTAATTCATTTCGTTAACTTCAGTTCAGTGAGATTTGCGAGGGAGTCCTTGCCCAGGCCTTACATATGTGTGTGGCCCAGCCTGTTTCAGCTATTTAGAGCCTTCTCAACCGATCACAGTTACTGAATACTTACCATGGTGGCCGGATTACCTGTATGCACTTCAGCTTCCAGGCATAACGACAGGCATAACGCTCTCACCAGCCCGGATTCATTTCAGAAAATTATAAAGGGTCATGGTTTGTTGGTTGGCCCTTTCCAAGTCCACTTACGGTTGCAGAGAGGTGGACTTGTAGAGGCCGTCATTGCTCGAGAAGTGACATTCTTAACCATTTGTTGCTGCATCATGAATGTTGTCTGCCTTTGTTGGCTCATTTTCAGCTTCCTCTTCTGGATAAGCATTTACAGTAGGCATTTTTTTCATTTGTTCTTCATCCCACTTTGTCTACGGAAAAATAACAGGATCCTAGTAATAAATACTCCAGGTGCAGCCCGTACAGTGCCCCAGATAGTGCGCCTTGACTTGGCAAAAAGAGCGGTAATCCATGCCTGGTTCTAGAATCAGATAAGACTAGTGGAACCCCTGCTTGAACCACCTCCAATCTCAGCCTCACGTTCTGATTACATTATGATAAAATTTCTCCGGCTAGGCGCGTTTAAGCTGGCTCCATAAAAATTTCATGATGTTATAAGAACAGTGAACTATAGATCCTTATAGCCCATTAAAGATAGCAGAATATGGGCAAGTAATATTCTATATCTGGCTCCCCTAGTTCCCCAGATACCGTGCAATATCCTAGCCATATTTGAGCAAGATTTCAGACTGAGATAAGGCTAATGGTACCCTGTCTTTACTTGCAACTTACAGCCCATTAGCTGCATCAGCCTTATCTTGTTTTACAATTAGTCCTTCATCTATTGAGAATATTACTTGTATTATATATATTTTTTATGAATAATGTATCTTCTATGTCTGGTACGCATACCATTCTTTATTATGGTTTAAATAGTATATGTTATAAGGTATATTTTTATGAAAGTTTTCTGTTTGAACTCTATTGTCGATTCTGTGGGCCGAGGAAGTGGCCCCAAACTGTTCTTTTTTGTTATCTTATCATGTCCGCTGCGCACTGTGTACTGAAGAAGGTAACTATAGACTTGGTTTTCTTTGCAGTTTTATTTTTAGTAACTTTTAGCTATCGCGAGAGCTGATTTGATTCACCTTTCCTAGTCTGACGTATTATTCCCCTAATAGTTTTCAAAGTTCTCAGGGGGGCGACGGACATCTTAATTTAGACTTGATATGAATACAATAAAAATGAGGAATAGACAAAACTTACGAAGTGGATATTAGGAAATAGGTGCATATACATACATATTCCTGTTATGTTTTAAAACTCTTGTAGCATCTTTTGTAGTAGTTGTATATAATGAAAGTACACCGACTTTAAATTAAATGAAATCATTTGCATATCTTGTTTTTTTTACAATTAGTCACTGAGAACATGATATAGATATCATAATTTATAACCAAGGTATACCGTGTTTACTTTTTGTGATATAGTGCGTATTAAAATGTGTTAATAAACGCTTTAGTGGCAAGTTAAACCAAATAGCAGTGAGTGGACGTGAGTAATTCACTACGGCCTCTACTCCACGAAGTATATTCTTTACGTATTGCCGAAACTCCATCCTTCCCAAAATCTAATACCTAAAAATATTTCGTTCAAAGCGCATATTCAACAAGGCTTGTACTTGATGACCCATGAGACTAGATTTATTAAACGGCAGATATGTCATTCTCTCAGCCGATATCCTCTCTTTGCGTAATCCATAGTTCTTAGTGTATTATTTATCTTCTTTATGTTATCTGTGACTGATTGTAAAAGCTTTGATAATCTCCTCGAATCTACTATTGTAACACATTTCTTAAATGTGTTCGTCGTATCTGTGATAAAAACAAAATTAGCATCATCAAAGAATTCTCTTTTCATTATGAAGAGTTTATGAGCAAACGATCAGCATTATCGATTATCTGTCTCAGCAACATGCTGCTCTACCCCGTTGCCAACGACATTGCACGATTCTATAGTGAATTACAAATTATGAGATTGTACAGTTTTTTTTAGGACGAATTAAACAACAACAACAACTGAGAATCTTCTTTTTCTGGGACTGAAAAATAATGAATGTTGCAAAATTCCCAATTCGTTTCACGATCTGCCTTAACGATACAAAAGAAGTAAAAAGTTTCAACAGCAATAAATCATTCAAGTACACAGACCATTTGTTTTCAACCAGGGAAAGGGTCATACGATCTCATCATATTATTTATCAATTTGTTTTCGTCATTCATTATCATTATCATCATTATCATACCTACTATTATCATAATTCTCATTAATATTACTATTATTATCATTATTATTTACGTTATTATAATGATTATCATTGTTATAAGCATCATTATCATTATCAGGATAATTATTTGTTTCGTACTTATAAAGCTTGTATCTCTATAATTTTTTGCTTCATGATTAAAACTTTCTTGTAACGGTGTGTTTATGCCTCTTTTCACTTCTGAATAAGTTTGCAATAATCTCTGTTGCATTTCAAGTGCGGTGATGCTATATGCTAATACATTAAACAGCGTGGGTTCCAAATGTTAGAAAATCAACCAGTAGTCAGGTCATGAAATGGAGATGGACAGACAAACGACTAAATTAGTCATGTGGGTTACCAAACACCCTAATAGATATCGAGTCCTGATCTCATTGGCGCAATTCTATTTGCAAACAGATAATGATGCTCGAGATTGTCTATATTATGGAGTGTGTAAAACGAATAATAACTGCCCCATTTATAGGTCATTACTCTTATCCTACACACTTTCCTGACTTCGAAGGAGAAAATAAAACTTTTTATTACGCTCATATTTTTAAAGTTATTACTCTTAGAGTTACTTAAATGTTAACAGATTTTTCAGTCATTAGCAATAGCCGTAATTTTTAACACATCATTTTTTCTAAGTGGATTGTTAATATAAAGGACTTTGGTTATACCTTCGCATTATAGTAATATGAGCTACAGTTTGCAACTTATAGGTAACCACATATCTTTATAAAAGATATGAGAAAAAAGCATCCATGATGTAACACATATTAAAGATCTTTGTTGTAGACTTTGAATACACAAAATTAAGTCTTATGTGAAGAGGAGATTAGTAATATTTGTGAAGGATTAAAAAAAGTTTAGTTGCTCCACTAGACACTCCCTCTATCAATTGTGATATGTATTTCCCTTGTGAATATGATTTTTTTCTCACTCATATAGTATTAAAAAATAAACAAGTAAAAATTTTAAACCTAATTTAAAAATATGAATTTATACTCATTAACTGTTTTAAGGATAGGTGACTCAGTTCAACAGTTCAACGGCAATTTTCATTAATCCTCAGATGTTGAGAATGAACCTTAATCCATAAATGACTTCAATATGTTTATTATTTTAGCAAGTCATTTACAACCATATAGCAACTGGTGCAGCTGTTACACATCACACGCTGTGTCATTGCGCCAGAGTGTAGAAACAGATATTTCACACATCACCCGAACCCTTTCATTGCTCAATTTAAAGAAAAAAGTGAAACGTCAAATGGTCGTTAGAATGTTCGTTAGTTTGTGTCCGTAGTTATGGCTATACGAGTGTTTTTTCACGTTTTGTTATGATATATGGTTTCGAAGCAGAAAGAATTAGGTCTATCATCAAAAGTAACGTGGATATCGACACTAATAATGGACGTCTGCAAGGAGACTGGACCAGATGATTAACGTCACCTAAATTAATTCTTGCTGCTTTTTGACTAACTACATTTTATTTGGTATTTTGGTCTGATGATTCCTCTTTCGACTAGGTTATAATAAAAACAATAAAGATTATTTTTATAATTTAACAAAAACAATGTAAACTGTGTCCTCACTTGTAAATATGAACCTAACAAAATCTAAGTTATGTATTGACAAGCAAGACAAGACAGACCCTTCAATAATGTTCTTTTACTGACTATATCTCACGAACCTACAGTTGCGTTCCTGTGGCTACCTTCTTTTCCATTCAGTCAGTTATTAGTTATCAGTATGATTTCTTACCAATTCGATATTGGTCGACTATTATTGAACCTGTATCAAAGGTGTATAGTGCAATTTTTTACTTAACTCCACAGTCCTCATCACATGAAAAAAAAAACAAAAAAACTGGTGTGTGAGAGAGCTGGGAAGGTTACACCCGTTTCACCACCAGTGCTGAAGATAACACCATGATCAGCAACTATAAAACGAATGTTAGAAACTTAGCTACCTACTCCCACGGAAGGGATCTTCTTCAGGGGGCCTTACCCTTCTTAACTTTCAAGCCGAAGGCAGAACAGAAACAGCACATACTTACTGTCGTTCTTGAATGATTATATAGTGGTGTTTCCATGCATTTTTCATTCTCACAGGATGGAAAAATCCTACAAGCTTTGATTGGCCCTTTTGAAGTGGTAGCTTCGTAGCGAGAAGCTGTGATTATAATTTTAAACCTGGCTGTGATGCTGCCATCTTTGGGCACAATGAAACCGTTTCTCTTACCAGCTACATATGAACGTTTATATCAATGACCAGCTTCATGTTGGCAAGCTATATGGAAATCTAGTGTTGATTCTACATCTGAACAAATATCAACCGGATTCTGAAGAATGTTATAGAAACACGATATATTAAGATGTATAACCAAAATTACTGACAGGAAATTCTTGCCGTTGGGAAGTTTAGTGTAGATGATTGCTTTTCCAGGTCGTTTAAATGCTTTCTCATGCAACTTATAATAGTATCGGGGAGTATATAACAGTGCCAGGACACCCAAAGACTGCAGTAAATTAAATTGCAGAATGGGTAATATATCATGGGTTAATTTTCTTGACGAACAAAATCATGCTTCTACAGAAAAAAAAAATCCCATTCACTTCTCTTCTTATAAACAAACCGGTTAATTATTCACATTCTTTCTTGGCTCTATCAAAACTGCATAATTTAGTATCCAACATCCTTGGAGTAACCATTATTGCGAATTTTCGATCTCTGTATCCTACCTAATATCCTAAGTTCCTTTTTTCCTTTGTTGACTTGCCCATAATGTCGTAGTCGGACCTCCCTTGCCCTTTCCTTTACCTGAAGATTTCCCCTGATTTTTTTTTCTCTCTTTTTTTCTCCTCTACTCCATCAACGATATGCTCGCCTTCCACCTCATCATTCTTATTTCAATCCCTTCTAGTAAGCTCTTTTTTCCTCCTTATATAACTGGTCTCGTTATAGTTTTGTACATTTTTACTTTTGAGCTTCGATTTATCATCTTGTCCAAGACTACACTGGTTATTTCCACATTTCATCCTATTGTAACTCTTTACCCTCATAACTTTTCCATCTTTCCATGGTATAGAACCAAAATGTCGAAATTCTAACATTTGTTTTCAAAGTGTGGCATCTCTAGAATTTACATCACTTTCTACCTCCCCGTCTTTGCTACTCTTTGTGTTCATAGGAAGTCTACCTTTATTAATTTTGTTTTCCATTGCAGGTACGTGTTTCGTAATTCCCCCTCGCTCTCAACCATAACCTCTAGATTATCTATAAACAACAGCTCTCATAATACTCCATTTTCTTCTGTTTTTTTCCACCAGAATATCTAGTATAGGGACAAAAAATCTGATTGCAGTTCCCTGGTTGATCTCCACTTTACAGGTAAGTGATCTATGTTGCCACACTCAATCGGACACAGGTTACTGTATTTGCGTAGTTAATCCGTACAAGGTTCACCAACTTAGGAACGCTCCTTTTCCGAAAATTGAAATATACAACCTCGTATAGAGTCTTATGAAGAACTTTTTCCATATTGGCAAAACACAAAATATAAGAATATTCTTTTTTGCGATAGATATTGCATATTACCGAACATGAATCCAAACTGTACTTGATTTGGTTTCCCATGTCTTCCTTTCAGTAATCCTCCAAAATATTTCAAAACACATACGAATAGTTTACTATCTCGATAGCTTTAAGCACTTGATATATCTCCTTTATGTCTTGTAATTTGATGTCTTCACTTTTTGTAAAATAGAATGTGCATATAATCAAAGCCCACATCATCCAGTGTCCTATTCATCTCTACTGACACCTTATTATTCTTAACTTTCTTTGCTGTTCCTTTTATTTCTTCCTTAGTAACAGCTTCTTCGATTCTCTATACCTCTTCCAGCTGCTCTTGGCAGCAGCTGGTCTGTATATCGCACTCCTGTGTTCACACTTCTCCTACTTTATTATTTACAAGTCTGTCTTCATCCATACCATTCTTTGCGTTGTCTCTTACCTTGGCGATCCTGTATGCTAGCTATTCCCCTTCGGGTGTATCCAGCTTGCTTTATCTTAAGCCATGGCCGTAGGATTTTAACTTTTTATGTAAGTATTCATAACAATTGCTTTGTTTTCCATTTTTCTGAGCCTTAAATGACCTTATCCCTTTTTATACTTTCGTAATTCTTAAGCAACTCCTGCTAAAACATTTTTCATGCACGTCCATTTTCATTCCACTGTAACCAAAATGCTTTGCATATTTAAATGTTGTTCAATTATTTTCCTTTCATACTCTTGCTTATTTCTCCTTTTAACTTCTAAGTCTCACATTTCTTTTGTCTGTATTTTACTTTTGATTTGATTTATTTCCTCAGTCCTAATTCTCACAATAGTAGACGATACTGTGTAACTACCGGATAACCTATCAATACTTTGCAATCAAGTGATAATTTTCTGTCTCTTGCTTTCATGAATACATGTGATCGTATCGTTTTGAAAACAGATAGTTAAGATAATTAGGTTGAAGGTTTCATTTTTTTTCTTCTTCTAAATTTCTCTTTCTATTTTCCTTCCTTTGCCCATACTCGTTTCCTGTTTTCATTTGTAATATTTTGTTGTCCAATTAGAACACTAGTTACAGTGTCTTGCATTTCCGTTTTCAAAAAGATACCCATTTTATTTCTTCTCATTTTAGGCGTTATAAAAAATCTACATCCTTCTCCTAAGCCCCTAGTACTTTTACCCGTACATTCATCTTGTTTATACTCCTACCTGCATTACATGAACAGTTTGTCTTCTCTTGCTAGTCATTGACGCTACATTCCATGTCGCAACTTTCTAGCTCTTATCCACTAGTTTTTTTTTATCCACAGTTCTTGGTTCTGTGGTACCTTTCGTCCATAATCTGCTGACCTCGGGGGTAGGGGGGAACGCCGGCACGGGTTTCTGGCTCAAGATGACTTGGGACTAACAATGAGTTGACCTGGTTTGCCCCTCCAGTTGCAAGGTTCTGTCAAGAGCGGTTATATGATTCTCCAAGAACTCCCTTAGAACAGATGACCTTAGTGAGTGTTATATTATTGAAGGTCACAACAGAACTATTTCAAAACCCATACTGGTTATTGGGAAAAAGCCTAGGGAGGAAGATTGACAAAACAGTAGTTTGAGGGATTATAGCTATCATCTCTCTCTGGGATTGGCAAGTACAAAAAAGAAGGATAGATGGACGTATTAGGAGGGTTTCAGAGCACTGTAACGCTGCGCTAGATTTCAGTTCATTGCTCCATAATATCTATGAGGAGTAACTGAAAGCAAGGGTGAAATGGGTCCGCTTGTTAGTGTTAGAATTTCTTGAGGGTCATTGGGGGCTGCATCCTCATTAATTGCTTTAATGACAAAGGACACCATGATTTAAAGCTAATAACGTATCCGACGCACATAATAAAATAATCTAAACTCTATAGCAATATCCATGATATGTTTTAGTGCTACATTTCCAGCGGAGGTCTTGCGAGGAATCGCCCTCGCCTAAATGATAAAAAAAAATTAATGATGATGATGATGATAATAATAATGATAATATCAAGCATATCATTATGAATAATGTTAATAAACAACAAAAATATACAAACATTCATAACTAAAAGATGATATTAAAATACCTAGGTGGGATTATTAACTCTCAATTATATATTCGATGAAAGATGGATCAGCCTATATTTTTATTTCTATAGATTATTCTCTTCTTGATATGCATCAGTTGTTCATCGGTACAGTGGGGCAAGGAGGGACAAGCACCCCTCCCCCCCCGTACTAAAGAGCCTGGCTCCCCCTTCTGTCTCTAGAGCAGTTTAGTGGGGCACTTCATTTAATTGTCGGCATAATTTGGTGTATCTTTAGTGTGAAAGTATTTTTGCAGGATTTTGAAACATTATGGGTTTTTAATAATAATGAACACTTACGCGACGCCATAATTACACGCGGGCACTGGCGAATGACAAAAGACTTTAGTTGGCTGAGGCCTGACTCTGAAGTTAAGCTTAATGAAGACTCATGAGTTGGCAAGTTCGCCTAAACTTTGATACATTTTACGACCCCACCTCACTACAGATGGCCTCTTCCTGATTTCTTGACTAGATCAGAGATTGGTTTCACCTTCGGTAATATGAGACTAGAAAAATATCCCTAGGGAAATCAGTCAATGCTATTTTATTAGTTTACCCTGATAAAATAAACAAAGAATGTGTGACAGAAAATGGAGTATTGGGTTAACTACGTTATTGTTGTTGCCTTTCATTGTTACACTCGATATCTAATACTGAAACATACACCCACACACCCACACACAAACACACACACACACATACACACACACACACACACACACACAAACAAATACACGCACAAATACAGTCACAACCACAGTATGAGAAAGGAAGGAAGGAAGAGAGAAAGCAGATGGAAAATGTAATGGGCGAAATGCAATGGAATATATTTTGAGTGTCGCTTGAGGTGTATCGGGTTTGAATGCTGTTGGAATTTACAGTTGGTATGATTTGAGTTCGGTTTCTATATGTTCATATGTAATTTGAAAGAGGTAGGGATGTTTGCTAAATTGGCTTTGAGTGTATATATTGATGTATAAGAAGATTAGTAAACTGCGGGGGCTTGTATGCTTCACGATCTAAGGTCACAAGTCCACAAGAAGAAAGGACGTTTGGAACCAGTCGTGACTCATCAGTATATCATCGTCAGAAGAAGAGCTTATTCTGATTCGAAATGTCCCGATTTGTTGTTCATTTTTACTGTGCTTTCATTTCACCTTTGTTAAATTGTTCCGGTGTTTATATATTTGGTCAGGAAGATTATGATTATTTATTATGCTTTATTTCTTCCTGAAAGATTACTCTCAAATTCCCACGTTCCTGTCAAAAGATTATTATTCATAATTCATACTCCGAAGAGACAAAAAAAGAAAACATGAATGATTGACTTTTATAATACTTATTACACATTACACGAACCACACAACAAATGGTATTACACACCATCAAATGGGCATGACACAAAAATACGCATAAAAACACACCGCTCACACCTATAGCGAACCATGGCGTTGAAACTGTCATAGCCATTGGAGATAACGACAGTCACAAACACGAACATTAGCACATATAAACTGATATTCAAAGATATCCACTTTTTATTCGAGTGAGAAGATTGCCAGAAACCTTGCTCATATTGTAAGTAAATTGTTAATTTGCATATTAATGTATAACACGATACATCGAATATTAACTTGTAACAAAACCGCTCATTGCAAGGTAATATTAAGCGCGCGTCTGCATCTTCAGTCGTTCGTGTATATTCGTTTCGGTTTGCCTACTTATAAGTGCATGTCTGTTGCACCTCATCAGACAGCAAGCAGAAATAAGGAACACCTGGGCAAGGAGGAGGAAAGGGAGGAGGGAGGGAGGGTGAGGACCCGTAGGCACTATATTTAGATCTCGTATATGTGTGTGACAGCCTGCTTGATTCATCACTATCAGCTCTGCACTGGCAAACATCTCAGCTGATGTTTGAAATGAATCTTTACTTTGATCGTGTGAATAATTGACTTAGTAAGCCGTTTTTTGTTATTGTTGTTCAGCATCGGCGCATGCATGGGTGTGTGTATACGCACATAGGAATATATATAGCTTGTTTACAATTATGCATGCATGTTTGTTGATTTATTCACAGGTGCTATCACATCCGTAAGGAGAGTTGTTAGGAAATTATAAGAACATGAATATTATGATTCGCATTTACGATGAATGAAGATACACACATGAGATCAAAAGAGCCTGGATTACCCCTGGATAAGACACCCACACCCATGACGTCAGTGTACAGCCTCGACTTCTTTCTTTTTTATCTTCTAGAGTATATATTCTGTTGACAT
>NW_028234433.1:15387858-15392858 GCF_977035675.1 Penaeus japonicus
ACTGTATACCTATCAGTAAAAGCACATTTTGTATACAGAATATGATGATGAATAATGAGTCGTGTGTTGCATTTAGTGAGAAAGACGTAAGAGTTAGATGGTACATGATTTGTTATCTGTATTTTTATTTTTATTTTTTTGTAAATTTGACTGTTAAGGTATTCTTAAGAAGAATCACTACTGTTTAGCATAAGAGAATTATGGTTCTAGTTTAAAAAATAAATCACGTGAAATGCAAAGTTAAATGTATCGGTATTTTTTCCATCTTTCTAGACACCCCATCACCTCCACGTTCACCATTCAGCATTGCTAATGTGTGAGCTACACTTGTATCCAAAGCACATGTCAGTGCGAGAATAGGGCATATATTTCAGATACAAGAATCAAAACCGTCGGATCACATACTAACAATGCCAGTAGTGAACTTGGAAGTGGGGGGGATAATACAGATGAATAACGGAATATAATTAGGTATTTAAAGGCAGTATTAAGAAAGGAGTGCCAACATAAAGTGTTTTGCTTGATATTAACCTTTTTTTTCAGTAAGACCGATTTTTAAGATGACCATCCACATAAACTCTGAGTTCTTAGTCTGGAGAAGTTATGAAGGAGAATGAATAATTTGAGATGGAATGATGAGTTATTGATATTTTGATTTTGAATTATTCATTCTCATTCATGCCCTTTTGAACAAATGTTATAGTTAAGTATGTTCAGCCCTTATTTAGCTTCATAATAAGAATTACTAGAACAGAAGAAGAGAATAGTAGAACAAAAGTTCCTCTAATATATGGAGCATATATAGGAATAACTATTTTTTTTCAACGTTTATTTGTATATGATATATAGAATAGGAAAGAATACTAAGAGAACTACTTTGGATAGTAATATTCTCAAGAAGTCAATTATCACTTAACAATCTGGGTCATGGCTAACTATGTAGTGAGGCACCATGGAATTACCCTGATGTTCATGCTAAAAGTTAAGATATTATATGAATTCAATTATATTATGATGCAGTTTTTGAATTAGATACATTGTCTATGATGTAAAATTTTGATTTTATAGTATTGCGCAGTTATGATTTTGTATGATTATCTTGAAATTGTAAATGGAATTAGAGATAATCATATGAAAATTAGTAAACTAAAGAGAATAGAGACTGATTCTTGAAACTTTTACAGCATTAATCAGTTAATCAGTAATCTAGTGGTGAGAAAGTTCTTTAAAAAGATTATTCTGAAATTGTCAGTTTTGTGAAGTAGTTAGCATTTTAGTACCATCATTACCATTAGGAATTATGATTGGTCATATTATTATTTAATTTTGATGATTGTATATTTCTCTGGATGTGTAATAGATAAAGCTATTCATTTAATTCTGTAAGAAGTAAGACATCACAATATGGTCAAATATAATGCAACATATTTTAATAAAGATTAACCACAAGCATTTGAAAGTTCCAATTGTCATAATCATTTAGACTATGGTTGTTGTAAGGGTTGTTGTGAGTATACTATCTCTCTTTACTGATGTTTATCCTTGTCTTGATCAGTCAACCATATTTTGACCTTATCTGGCTTTCAGCATCCCTTGTGTACTCGTTATGCATCTCATTGTTTCTGCCTCTCTTGACATCTGATTTCAAATGCCATCTTAACCTTTTGATCCTACAGAACACCTTTGGCTCTACATCAGGTCTTCCATGGAGTTTTTTAGATTATTTAATTGTATGAAGTATCAGAAGTATGATATTATATAATGATGTTGTGTGTGACATTGTATACCCGATAAAAGTCAAACCCTTTCATCCCCAGAGCAGTCTCTTGTATGGAAACTGATCTGTAGACACTCCTAGAGGTCACTGATAGAGACTCAATTTGGCTGATATAATGATGCTTGTTGAGTGTGCTTGGTTGTGAAGCACAAGGTATTGAATGGCTTAGTTTTCTTTGCCACAAGAACCAAGAAGAGAATATGGCAATCTGTTTAGACTGTAAAGTCTGTAATGTTCTTCTGTAATGTTTTATTTAACAAGTCTCAAAGACTAACCAAAGGTGCTGACATGTACAGTGTTGCTTACCACCTATTGTGTTTGTGCATGTTTGTTTACAGACATGCTTATGTGCATATTTCTGTTGGTAAGCATATCTTGGTCTTTTGAGGATTGTCTATATGCCACTAATTAGTTTTTTCTAATTAGATATTTGAACGGAAAATGGTCTATCCACTTTGGATGAGAATGAGTGAAAAGGAGACGAGAACTGTGTTGAAGAAATAGTAAAAAGTTTGTGAGCAAGTGATCTGGCTGGTGTAATTCAATCTATGGCTGCATTTTAGTTGCTTGTCAACAAGACTTTTATAAGCAAGCTTCTCAAGCAAAGACATTCTATCAGAGTATCCAGTGTTGATGAGAAATTCAGTTTTGATAAAATAGTTGAATTATAGATCATATAGCCAAACTACATATATCAATCTACCTAACATATCTATTGTCAGGCTGTCTATCTGTATGTTCAATTTACATATATACAGTGGCATACAGAGTATATATTTGCCCATAGAGGATTTCCCTCCTCATTTTCCTTCTTTTCCTTTCTTTTAGAAGATGTGTGTGTCAACATATATTTGATGATGAAGGGCAATGTCCCTGTATCAAATTATATATTAGATGTTTTGATGTTAATACTAAAAGTTGCATTTTTCTCTTATGTATGTGAGTAGCTACCCCCATAATTTGTTTTAGTTTAAACTTAAAAAAGGAAAGATAATTTTAGTTCCAATTTAAAAAGCAAGAGAGACTGATAGATGAAATAAGTACCGAGTCATATGGATTGCTCAACCAATAATCTTATATTTGATACCATATTCAAGGAATAAAACTAAACCAACAACTCATCCTACATATCAAACCAAAATTACCCCTATCACAAACATGCAGTTCACACCAGACCTGCCTGTTTCACACACTAACTTGCTCTCACACTTGACACTGCCTGCCTCACACCTGACACCTGACAGTTATTGGAGATAGATCAGGTTATGGATGTAGTAGTACTCACTTCTTAAGAGGAATTCACAGACCTTGTTTATACCCAAAATAAGGAGTCAGATTGGCCTTGCTATGTCTAGTTGATTTTTTGATGCTATTAACCATAACCTTGTGTTGAAGGAACAGGTTATGAAGGGTTACTTACCTAACATTATTATTTTTTTACTTTTTATGCATTGTTTGATGGAATTTCTCTTCTCATTCCTAGAGTGTATCATATGTTTATAATTTAGTCTCTCTGAAGTAGAACGTTCAATATTGCATAAAAGTTTTTATATTGTCTTTTATTTAGAATTCTTGGATCTATATTGAAATGACATGACTTTATTTTTTTACTCTTGTAAGCATCACATTTTTTGGACTCAATTCATAAGCCCAACAAGAATATTTATGACTGTAAATACCTGTTTTAATCTGATATTACTTGTAGTCAGATTTTTCCTCTCTTTAGCAGGAGTTCAGTGCGTCTGCTGTTGCCACTACAGTACCAAGCTTAACGTTCACAGTTAGAATACCTAGATTTAAATGTAAATGTCATTTTATAGTTTTGTTATTGCCTGTTTTAAAAATAATTTTCTTGACTATTATTCTTAGAATCTGTAGATTGATAGTGAAATATTGAACCAGGTTATTGAAATAACATCCTATGATATAAGTCAAAGGTTCATCAGTACATGTCCATACCCTAGAGAAAGTTTGTGAGTAAAGTCTCTTTAGGCAGGAACAGTTAAAAAAAAAATTGAAATTGATGACAAACAAGTCGTCTGCTGTGATATTTAAATTCATAGGTTATTTTCTTGGCTAACATCAACAATGCAAACATCAGTTATCATTGTAAAAATATTTCTGTATTAATAGCCAGTTTTACCCAACATCATTATCATTGAGACTGAATAGGATCAGTAGAGAAATATTATAATTCTGTATACTTGTTAAATGTTTAGAAAATGCCTGTGCATTCACCACTGTCCTCACCACTGTCCTCTTGTAGCCTCTACTCTTGTTCGATCTCAGGAAAAGGTCAACAAACTTTCAACATATATATTCTGCTAATATAAAGCTTGTGCACATCTCTGGTAAGTTATCACAGAGAAAAATAATTTCAAGCTCTTATCGTGCTGGAATGTATGTGGGGGATGCTTGTTAGCCTTTCCTGAAATACTAAGGCCCCAGTAATCACTTGACACTGGTCACTGTTGGGTTGGACCTAACTCTTCTGCTACTGGCATTTTTTGTGGTGTTGAATCACTTTCACATTTCTTTGTTCAAAATACACATTAGTTGTTTCTTCAGTTTGTGTAACTAATGCATCATACCAAATGTGAAATAGTATCACCTTACTAAAATAAAAAATGATAGAAAACAAAACAACTTCAGATACCCAGCCCAAGCTGAACATCTTAAGATGTGGCCTGTCTCTGAAGGGTAAAGGATGTAGACCATCCGTCACAGATCGCAACAAATTTCAAGTGGATTTAGAATATAGCCAGTAGAATTCTAAGACATAGTCCATGTTTTGAAAGCCACTGCAGGTGTCTTTGTATTCCTAAAGAGCATGCATAATATATGTAGGCATGCTCAGGTGGACATTGGGTTACCTGTAACAATATCCCATATAAAACCAGAAAATGATTGTAATGTCTTCAGGTCATAATTTAGATCTTGGTCTGTAGATTAAAACAATTACTATTTATTTGTGTAACATGGATTAGGTTAGATAGTACTTATTGTTAAATGCAAGCAGTTCCATCTAAGTTTCAAGATAGGTATTCAGTACATTTTTTTTTTATCTTCAGAGTAAATAAGGTCTTAGAGGGGAAAAAGTCACTATAGTGGCATTAAATTCTGTTCTGTAGTTATATCCAATATCCAGACAGGTGACAGTGGCATGGTTACCAAAGAGTAATCTGTAGTATTGTAGTTCTGTTCTAAAGATCTTTTCTTTTGT
>NW_028234433.1:15410358-15430358 GCF_977035675.1 Penaeus japonicus
AGAGGGCCAAGTCGGCAGACTTAGAGAGTAGCAGTCATACATCTGGCAATTTTTTTTCTCCCAGATGCCTACCATAGGCAGTGACTCATGAAGTGAAATAGGCCTTCCCAAAAGTAATCTCAAATTAGGAGGCTAGGACTGCAGCATTTTCATCTTTATCTTTACTCTGTGTACTTCTGTTTTTATATTTTGTTTTATTTATACTCTTTTTGTTTAAAGATGTGACCTTACTTTGAAATACACAGGAATTTCAGAATTGGTAGTAATCCTCAGTGTAAATCCATCTTGCTGTGTTTCTCTGTTAGATTTGATTTGTATACATCTATTACTTTCCACCAGTGGTTCAGACCCTAAAGTATATAGCATACTCAGTGGTTGCCAAGGTATTAGAAAAGTAGGCATTAAGTGATGTATAATGGGGCTGTATAAAATGTTGGGCATTCTTCAAGATGGAAAGGAATCAGCTAAAGGGTTGAAACTTTGGCAGCAGTTTAGGGTTTTCGTTTGTTTTGGAATGCTGTGACAGTGACAGAGTGTTTTTCATTTGTTCATTGAAGCAAGGAGTACATTGAATAATTGTGAATGATTTTTTTTTATATTTTATTATATACATCTGAGAACAGGCTATATTATTGCTTGTGTATATATATGGGATCTATAATTTTCTGAAATCCTGTGATGTTTACCTCTCAGCTTTTTGAAAGAATTTGCTAAAAAGTATGATTAATATGTTACTTCTAATAGTGAAATAGATCTTAATATCCAGCAGTATAATTATATATAAATGCAGCAATTTTTGGTAAATTCATAGTTCATAGAAAGTAGCTTCCAGCTGAATGTAAGAGGAGGCAGCATCTGCAAGGAGCAGCCCTCTCACCTAAAAATACTTGCTCTCACTTGTTTACTCTTAGAAATACAAATATTGATGTTATTTCCACAAGGAAGTGCCTGTGTTTGGTGCATTTTGAGCTGTGCACATGTTGTGCCTACTCATTGTTTAGTAATTTGTTCCTATTCTAATCTCGATTCTCTTTGTTTTATCTTAGCTTTACTGTGGGTGATTATTTTATGCTGAGGCACATGCCAATGAAAAATTGGCATGAGGAAGCTAGTTTTATTTTTTTCAAATCTCTCCCAACTCGTATTCATATACTAGTATAGATTTAAACTTGTAATATATTCAGTCATTCTCTTTTGTTTATAGTAGTTGTGTTGGAATGAACTGGATATTCCATTTTTATGTGATAAATATGTGTCATCTATTGGTATTCCTTGCTTTACATTGTTATATTATGATTAAAGAAAAGCCTCCATTAAAGTGGGTTTGTAGAGTTAAGTATAATTTTTTAAGTTTTTAAAAGAAGTTGGTGTAAATGCCTTTCCAGGAAGGCATTTGGGAACCTGATAAGAAGGGTGTTTTGGTAAGTTGTTGAATACAGCGAAGAGTTTGGTAGATGTATAAACTGCTTAAGAGTTAGATGCTGAGATATTAAAATTCCATTAATACCCAGTCAGTGTCGTAACTTAAAAAAATAGTTTATTTATATAAGGATTTTTTTTTTCTATGGAGTATTAACTTTTACAGACTCCAGATTTAAGTAGCTTAGTCTAGAGGTATCAGTCCTTTTTTTTTCTTTTATAACATGTATTAGATAGCATGGTATTTCTGTAATTATTGTAAGATGTTGAATGTTTTTGCAGACTACTATTCTATCGAAGAAAGCGTCGACGGTAAGTTTGTGTGGAGTTAGCTGGTAGGAAGCGTTGACTTTCTTTTATGTGTTTTATTGTGTGGGTGCTACTAACAACTGTTGTCATGCTGATGTGACAACATCTCATTCTTTTGCTTCCTTTGGTGATATATATTTTTGCATTGTTCATGATATATGGTAGAGTGAGTGTCATACAAATAGTGGCAATCCTATTGCTGGTCCCAAGAAGGCCAAGAACTATAGTGAAGAGTACTGTGTGGTAGCTTGATATTATGACTGAAATTTGGTTCTAAATTTGAGTCTTCAAGATTTTGAAATAGATACTTATAGCATATTTACATGGATGAAGCATAAACCAACACACTTGTATGCACATGCATGGGTACAAACGCTGGAACACACACACACACACACACACACACACACACACACACACACACACACACACACACACACACACACACACACACACACACACACCATCAATTTGATATAAAGCTATTTGGATATGCTGCAGTTGTACATGCACTTGCACTCACACAAATAGGAAACAGATACAGGTATGGATACACACTCATATATATATATATATATATATATATATATATATATATATATATATATATATATATATATCTATATATATATTTATATATATATATATATATATGTATTTATATATATATATATATATATCTACATATATATATTTATGTATACATATATTTACATTTGTAAATATGTACATATGAATATATGTATACATGTAAACATGTAAACATGTATATATGTATATATGTATACATTTATATATGTATAGATGTATACACGCACACACACAAATGCACAAATGCACGCGCACACACACATGCACACACACCTACCTCTTATTATTTTTTACACGTGTTACAAAATTATGGTTACATTTTCATTTTAAAGTTGTAATTGATATTTTCCCTAAAATTACTTATAAGCATTTCAGTACCTAGGAATGAAATACTGAGAGTCACCCTAGGTCGATTTGCTTTTACTTTTTTTTTTTTCTCTTTTTTTGACAGGTAATTAGTTTACATTGTTATGGTTTGTTGTTTTAACTCTCTCTCTCTTGACTTATAAAGGAATTGATGTCTTACTAACCTGACTACTTTGTTAATAGAGCTTTTTATCTTTATTTTTTTTCATTCTTTCCCTTCATAAATAACATGTATTAAATATTCTGTTTCTAATTAAGCATTATGTAACTATTATTTTTTCTTTGCTTTATTTGTATAAATGGTTTCATTATTGCTTTTTAACCATTGCTTAACTTCAATAATTTTCATTCAGAAACAGTGTAAAGTATTAAATTTTCTCTTAATTATATATATAATGATTTAAATTACCCATTAACAAAACAAAAGACAAAGGAAAGCCATTTCTTTTCCCAGCACTTACTTAGTATTACTCTACAAGTTCCTAAATTAGGAAGAAGACAAAAATAAGAACCTGTTTCTTTCAAGCCTTCAGAATGAGAATGGGAGATTAATTTTTCTTTGGAAATGTAATTGACGCATGGCTTTTTTTTTTTGTAGGCTGGGCGTATACCGCCGGATCATCCGCTCGTGGGTGGGCACAAAGGCCCTGTATTGGACATCGCCTGGGACCCCTTCAACGACAATGTTATAGCTTCAGGGTCGGAGGATTGTGTCGTCAAAGTCTGGCAGATCCCTGACCATGGCCTGGTAACGTAAGTTTTTGTGGCTTTTTCTTATTTTTATTTTCCTTCATTAAATGTGCACTTCCTCCCCCAAGGGATGGATTGAATGAGTTGACTTGGCTTTTTGTTTGATGAAGCACAGTTATTGTTCTGACATTGCATTGAATATGGATGCAGTTGTTTGTGTTAAGGTGTTTTTAGACATCCATTATGATATTACTGTCCAGTACATGTTATGCGCGCAATCAGGGTTTTTCCTTAAGCAAAACCTTTTCATTAAATGAGCATAGCACCTCCCTGTCCTTGCTGTATTTAGCTGACTTATGGGTGATAAGATGCAAATTGACATTGTTTGGTAATGAATCTATGACACAAGTGAAACCTAAGTTTTTGTAATATTTATTTCATTGCTTTCGCTTCTGTGGAAGGGCATGCACAAGTAAGTACAGAACCTTTGGAATTGTGTTTAGTTCTTTTTCTTATTTGTTAACTTGACTGAAATTTTTTATGCATTGCATGAAGAATGATAGTATTCATCATATAGAGAGAATTTGGCAGTCATGCCAGTGGATCCTCATTCATTACATAAGTAGTAATGGTTAGAGACTTCTAGAATTATCCTTAGTTTTCCATTTGAACTTAAAACTAATAGGGGGCAGAATAGGTTATGTGCAATAGTGCCTTCCGAGTACATCAGTTAGCATGCACCATATTTTCTTCTAGGACCATGACAGAGCCAGTAGTCGACCTCGTCCACCATCAGCGTCGAGTAGGCCTTGTCCTGTGGCACCCGACGGCAAACAATATCCTCCTCTCAGCCGGCTCAGATAATGTGATTGTCATCTGGAACGTGGGCTGTGGTGAAGCTCTGATCACCATTGACACAGTTCACCCGGACCTCATCTATTCCTGCAGTTTCAACTGGGATGGCTCACTTCTTCTAACCACCTGCAAAGACAAAAAGATTAGGATCATCAACCCAAGGGATGGTGAAGTGTTTGAGGTTAGTGCTGCCACTTCTGTTCTCTTTGTAATGACTACTACTGTCAGGCTACTGCTTGAAGCACTATGTATATGTATATATATATATATATATCTATATATATATATATATATATATATATATATATATATATATATATATATATATATATATATGTAATATATCTATATCTATCTCAGTTACTACCACTACCTCTACCTCTACCTCTACCTCTACCTCTACCTCTACCTCTACCTCTACCTCTACCTCTACCTCTACCTCTACCTCTACCTCTACCTCTACCTCTACCTTCACCTCTGCCTCTACCTCTACCTCCTCTACTTTCACCTCTACCTCTACCTCTGCCTCTACCTCTACCTCCTCTACCTCCTCTACCTCCTCTACCTCCTCTACCTCTTCTACCTCCTCTACCTCTTCTACCTCCTCTACCTCCTCCTCCCTCCTCCTCCCTCCTCTACCTCCTCCTCCCTCTTCCTCCCTCCTCCCTCCTCTACCTCCTCCTCCCTCCTCCCTCCTCTACCTCCTCCTCCCTCCTCCTCTCTCCTCCTCTCTCCTCCTCTCTCCTCCTCTCTCCTCCTCTCTCCTCCTCTCTCCTCCTCCCTCTTCCTCCCTCCTCCTCCCTCCTCCTCCCTCTCTCCTCCTCCCTCCTCCTCTCTCTCCTCCCTCCTCCTCCCTCCTCCTCCCTCCTCCCTCCTCCTCCTCCTCCTCCTCCTCCTCCTCCTCCTCCTCCTCCTCCTCCTCCTCCTCCTCCTCCTCCTCCTCCTCTTCCTCTTTCTTTCTTTCTTTCTGGTATTTTTATCATTGCCTAATTCTGTCTATTATTTTCAAAAGGAAGCAACATCTCATGAAGGAAGCAAGGCCACGCGTGCCATCTTCCTGCGAAACGGACTGGTATTCACCACCGGTTTCAGCAAGAGATCAGAGCGACAGTACTCTCTACGAGCCCCGGGGCACCTCGATGACCCCATCACAATGGTAGAGCTGGACTCTTCCAATGGTGTAATGTTCCCTATGTACGATCCAGATTCTAACCTAGTTTTCCTTTGTGGTAAGTATTGGAATATTTTTTCTTTTTAAACATATTTCAGAAGTTTTTGCTAATTGATAAATGGATAACCAAACAGAAAAATTTGGGATAAATTTTGTCAAGGATAAGCTTATGTGAATTCATTATAGTTCACAGTAGAGAAGAGTCATTATAGAAGAAGTAGCCTCATGTTCTGTATGAGAACTTTATACATCACGTTTCTCTTGCAGGCAAAGGCGACAGTGTCATCCGTTATTTTGAGATCACACCAGAAGTGCCATTCGTCCACTATATCAACACCTTCCAGTTACCAGATCCACAGCGAGGCATCGGCATGATGCCGAAACGAGGTGTTGATGTCACCACATGTGAAATCACTCGATTCTACAGGCTCAACAACAATGGCTTCTGTCAAATCATCACCATGACAGTACCAAGAAAGGTATGGAGATAGATTTTAATACTCAGCAGTCTTTCTCTTTTCTTGATGCAGTTCTGTTCTGACTGTTGTTCTTCTAGTCTTTTCTTTTTATTTAACCCATTGACAGCGGAGGGCATGATTTGCTGCAAAGGCAGAGTTGGTCATAGACGTGGATGGCACCGTGCCAGACAATGTAAACGCGCCATCCGACTGTGTACATATTTTATTAAAAACCGCAACCAATGGGTTAACCTTAAACTTGTTTACTTAAAGGATCTATTACTAGTTGATTATATTAGATTCATCACAGGCAGATATAATTTGTTGGTGTGTATGTATATATGTATATATATATTTATTTATATTTATGTATTTGTATATATACTTTTTTTGCTTACTTTAAAAATAGCATGTCATTTTGATTATTTACATTTCTCAACACAAATTTTAAAGGCCTTTAACTGAATGCATAGTATGCTGGTTCCCATTTGTAGTAAGCATTACATCCTGACAAGTGATGAGTACTCTCTAAATCATGATGTTTTTCTTCATTTGCAGTCAGAGTTGTTCCAAGAAGACTTGTATCCAGATACGGCGGGAGATATTCCAGCAGTGTCTGCAGAAGAATGGTGGGAAGGTGTCTCAAAAGAGCCCATCCTCATGTCATTAAAAGGTAGCATTTATAGCCCATGAGACTGTATTTCAGTGCATAAGAATTTTGATGTAATGATGTTAGTTTAGAATTCAATAACACAGTGATTTAAGTTGTCCAAAAATATCTGTAAATCACAATAAGATAACTTGATGGAACATGATGGTAGTATACATGAGTTGAAGGCTAGTATTTACTTTTTTACGGTAACTGGATTAAATGAGAAAGCTAAAATGACATTGCCCAATTCAGATGGTTATCAAGCCACGCAAAAGACTGAGCTCAAAGTTACCAAAAAGAAGACCAACATCTTGGATAAGATGCCACCCACTGGGAAGGTGAAGTCTGAGGAAGATGGAAAAGCAGTTGCTGTCTCTGCAGAAGCATTGGAGAAGGTTAAAGAGGTATGTAATTTTTTTTTCGCAGCACAGTGCATATTAATAGAAGTTCAGGGAAAAGTTTGGAATATTTTGTTAGTAGTGATAATTCTAACTTATTGATGAAGCTGATAACTTTGCATTTTGAGTTATGTTTTATCAGCTGAAAATTGAATTATTTTAAATTGGTCTACTCTTGACATTGTCATGTAACACAATGCATTATTGTTCATTAAGATATTATTTATTAAGCTCATTATGTAATAATATTTTTTTAGGGAGATAGAGATAATTACTGTGTGTGTTTTTTGTGTTAATGATGTGTATTCTTGTACTACGTCAGGTCACCAAAGTCAATGATGACTTACGGAAGAAGATTGACGAGTTGCAGTCAGAGATGAAGAAGTTCAAGGCGGTGTTCTTGAAACAAGAGAATCGCATTAGGGTTCTGGAGACCAAGCTTGGAGAGCTGACATCTACTGGTGCACCCCAGACTCAACAGCAGGTCAGTTTTTTGACTAGGATCACTCAGTCTATTAAGAGTTTTGCTGTAAATATGATCTTTATCATAGTCTTATTGAATGTACTGTACTACTATGCAAGATATTTGCTGGGGTACTAAGTAGTTAGGATAGAATGTGAATTGGCTCTTTGTGAAAAGGAATGTATCCCAGTGTACATATTGAACTCTTTGTGGTCAGGAAGACTGGCATAGAAGTATACATTTCAAATGTATGTGGAATTCATTTACTATGAAAAAACAGACAAACAGTATATTTGAACAGAATCTTGTTGAAGCCTCTTATACAAACATCACAAGAGAAAAACACTGGTGTGCACAAAGTTTTACTTGCTCTTCCTGAGAGAATCAAAATTGCAGAAATAGTTTAGAAAAAGAGAGAAATATATGTTAAAGGTTTATAGAGTAGTGGAGGTGACATCATTAATTGATAAAAAAGGATCTAATGAGTCAATATAAGGTGAGTTAGTCAGAATTATCAGTCACAGAACAATAACATCTCCTGATTGATAAATCATGCTTCAGAACAACTCAGTAAATAATATTGGAGGAATGACTGTAACAAGCAGTTCTATTGTCACTATTTCCGTTTTCTCTTAGAAAGGAAGACAATAATATGATCACAGTAAAAACAAGTTACTTACATGCTCATTCTTCTGTTTTTATTAATATTCTCTCTTAAATATATCTGTCTATATATACAGGACTAACCAAGGGTACAGGTAGTGGCTAGTTTCTTTTCATTTTTGTCACACTACTAATATTGCATTGCACTCTTATTTGTTTTCTCTCTCTCTCACCAGCAGGTATTATGTCCATACAAGACAAATGCTCTTCCATAGGCACTGTATTTTTTATTATTATTATTTTATTATTAGTTGCATGGTATTTTGGGCTGAAATTTAAGGTGTGGCATGTTTTTTTTATGTACATATATCAAGCAGAGCAACACCATATTTTTCCAAACTTTCTTTTGTTCCCTTGTTATTTTCTTTCCCTTCTTATTATTTTTGTTCCTTTATTATTATTTTTGGTTCTTGTCCCAAAACAGTCCAAGTAGTTCTCTCTAGAATGATGAAAGCAAATTCTGTGCTGTCCTACTGACATACTGACCCACATTATATTTTGCTGTTGATAGCAGGATTAAGTATTGCGCTAAAATAAAATTATTTATGTTCGTTATTTTTCTCTCTCGACACTGTTTGTATGTTTTTAGGTTTACAGTTACTTTCTGTTGATTTTCATTACCTTTCATAATATTCATTTTCATTCTATCATGTAATTATCTCTGTCATAGATAGTTCTTGCCTCAAATAAGAACAAGGAAAACCTTGGTAATTGATCTGGATCTTCATAGCATCTTGTTAGATTTTTGCTTCTAGGTTGCAAAATAGTTTGAAACTGTACTTGTTAAATGTCATCATGTTTGCCCGTCCCTTTGTTGATATTGAGTGTTAGTTTAGTATTTATAAAAGGAAATAGTATATGCTCACTCCAGTTTTAGACAGTCAAATAGATTTCTTGGTTTGTGGTGCTTAAGAGTGATTAGAGGTTGGTGATATGATGGGAGGTTGTGCGTGCTCATACCATAGGGAAATATTTCCTTAAAATCACAAGCACAGGGATTCACTGGCAGGGGGCACGTTTTGATCGAGCTGTGATATCTTGACTGTGATGTGAGAGGAAGTGATCATAGGAAAGTCATTTAATGTGCATTTAATGTTATTAGAGAGCACTGTGTATCATATTGCAGAGAAAGATAAGAAAGGGTTAAGATGCAAGGTATTATGTCATATGTCTGCCCCTTGAAGTATTTGGATGTTGATTATGTTTTTTAGATGTAATCTTCAAAAGGAAGATAATAGATTTAAATGTTTTATGCATAGCCAGGATTATAGCAAAGAAGAGAAGCCTAATGTGCTACAAAGCATTGGAATTACTTGGTGCATTCTTTTGCTAGTTTTTATGCATATGTAGATGCTAGAATGATAGTTATTCTTTAAATTATTTCAGTATGAAATCTTTTGAAGTATCATATGTTGTATCTGATATTCCATATTCAATACTTGAAGCAAGAAATTTTTTCAAGGTATTCATTTTTTCATAGGAACTTTAAAAGGTCTTGGAACCTTCCATTATATGTTGAAACAAAATATATGAATGAAATTCATTCGGTTTCAAGCATAATAATGGCAGTTAGTGAATTTATGGGAAAGTTTGACAAGGATCTATTGCTCAACATTTAAGTTCATTTGCAAAGAAAATGTGGAAAAGGAGGATTGTGATTTAGTTTGGACTGCAGCATTGTGGCCCAGTGTGGTCAGCATGTATCAGACAACCTATGATTGGCCATCCTTTTTAAGGGAAAAACAAATGTTGGCCAAGCATGGATGATTTGGTCTTTCTCTAGTATCATGCATGTCAGATTGATGCTTGATTTCATAATCCAGCAGAGAATTAGCAGTTTATTGAGAGAACAGACTGTTTTTGATTTTGTGAGATTTGATTCCTTTATCTCTTATACACCTATGATTTTTAGAAGTTTTTCTTTTGCCCTTTAACTAAAAGAATTACAAATCATTTTGGAAAATACACACAGTGCTGATTGGCTGTCTACATATTGCCTCTGAAGTATGGAACTACTAGACACTAGTGCCCTTTTCTTACATGGAAACAACACATGTCAACCCTGTCCTCAGATGATTTGCAATTGACATAAAAATGTATTCCAGGTTAAAAAAGTGCACACTAAGAACGTTAAGAAATAATTCGGAGGTCAAAAATTGGAATAGTGACATAGGTAAGAGATACTTGCTCTGGTGACTTCAAGTCTTGCCTGTCCATCTGAACCACATTTGATTGATGTGTTGAGGGGATGTTTGTCATTTGCTTGCATGAATAAGGGTCAAGCAGATTGTTGATATTTAATCAGTTTGTTTATGAAAACATTGGATTTTATTTTTTTTTACCTTTTTTAAAATCTACCTATGGAGAGGTATTAATTTGTTTTTTTTCAATTTTCATATTTGCTTTGAAATGCAGTAGGTTTCACTGTATCATTGGCTGTGAAATAAAGATAAATAAAATGTGCTATGTTCATAAAGAGGTTAAGAGTTCCAGAAAAAGTGAGAATGCTTGTAGTTAATTCTCTAAGAAAAATATGAATACAAAACTAAAAGAAAGAAAAAGTTTCAACAAAAAGCTTGGAGTCTTAGATCCAAATATATTTTAAACTATTGTCAGTTGCTGAGTTGGCAGAGTGTGCTCCTGTAAAGTCAGCATGAGATGTTTTTAGTAGCTTTTTTCTCTCCTTTCCCATGAAGATATAAAATACTGCACGTTGTTTGAATCCTTGTCCTTTATGAGAAATCCTAGTGAAGTTTTTGTGGTTATTGTAGAACATGGAGGTGCTTTCAACCTGTTACGTTATCCTGTTGATTTAGGACTTGGCCTGTAGGCTGCAGTTAGTATTATTGATGTTTGTTTTGTTTTGTTTGGTGTTTTCTATATCTACAGATATACTTTAGTATATAAATGCCTCTAGGCTACGTAGCTCCTAAGTGTACTTAATTTGTTTTAGAAAACTTTATAAATGCAGTACATCAAGTACAGTATATATTAGTTCATACATTAGCCCTCCTTGGAGACTGATGCTAGTCAGTGTGATATCTGTTCCTCAAGTATGCTATCAGTATTTTAAAAAGTCTTCCCATTTTGTTATTATTATTAGTTTTTTTTCATTAGATGAACATAGTAGAGAGCTTTGTTAGCAGGAATTAGATTACTTTTGCTGGAAAGAATAAGAGCATTTTTAAAAAGAATTAGAAATAAGTTGTGGGTAGAAATAAAGAGTCAGGTAACAGGATAGAGTAATATAAGAAGGTATAATTATTTCATGAGTTTTTTTTATATTTTCTGACAAGAGTTAGTTGATATACTGGTTTTTCAAAAAGTACACCATGCTCAGATTATAATTACTTTGAAAGTATTTCTGAATATGGATAGCTAAATTATTTACAACTTTTCCATTCTTATTTATATATTTATTGAACTGAATGCTCACATTGTTATATCATTAGACAAGATTGTATTTTGTTGAGGAAATATGTGAATGACATAGGCTTTCTTAGGATAGTCATTCAAGTAAAAAAGAATGTCGTTATATTGGCAGTTTAATTTTTTTTACATGAGGTATGTTGTTGGTGTAGGAGCATGGTATTTTACTTGGTGCTGAGATAGCTCCAGTTGAGATGATGGTATGATTATTTAATGTCAGTCTTGTCTAAGGGGCAGATGATAGTTTTTAGATTATATTTTTACTCAATGAAGAATAGTGACATTACGGTTATATGGTGGCAATTGGGATTTTTAATATTTAATCATCATAGCCAAAAAAGGAGAGTTCTTGTGGTTATTTAGAATGAGCCACTGAATGACTGGAATTTGGCCGCATGCACTGGAAACTAAATGTTCGTAGGGCATTAATTTTACATAAAGTTCTAGGTTTCTTTGGCAAATGTTTCTAAATCGTAGTTTGATATTCTTTAGATTTTATAATTTTCAATTTTTCTTTCTTTCTTTCCCTCTTTTCTTTTTTTACTCTAAAGAATCCAGTATTGCAATAGATTTGTTGATCTGGATGGTATTCATATGTAATTGGTAATGAAATGTTTGCTCTTTCAGTAGAATACATAAAGATTTTTTCATTTTTCTGTTGATATTTCTGTGTTTTCTGTAACTTTATGATGAATTTATCAGATACACTTTTTTCCGATAATTGCTCATTTAACAATTTTGGCATATCAGGGATATGCAGGGTTCACAAGAGACAATAACCCTATTAAGGAAAAATGTAACACTTGACTTGTATTTGGGATATAGTAACAAAGGAATTTCAGGGTCATAGGCTGAAACTAATAGGCATTACATACATGAAAAAAGTGAGCTAGGATAAGTATTGCAAAAGGGTTGTTGAGTTATACTTTTACAAGACCTTGTGCGACTAATTCTCTTGCAATTTTGTGCCACTAATGTAGACAAAATGTAGAGAAACTCAACCTTTCTAAGACCAGCGCAACTAATTTGTTACCTTGAAGTTAGCTTTTTGATAGATAATGCAGACTAACTGTGAAAATATTAATATCAGGTGCTTCCTCTTACAAAACACAGGTTTCCTACCTGCTTTGTTATATTCTTCCAGCTGTGTTAACAACTAAAAACAGTTCGATTTTAAAAAGTGGAGATTTTATTTTATTAATATTTAAATTTTACGTACATGTTACTTATATTTAGGAGTGAATTATTATTTGAGAGTTAGTGAACAAGTATGAATGTGAGTGAATGTGTGTGAATATGACTGAATCTTGTTTGCTTGTGTCTTTACACACATGTATTTGTGTGTTATTGTTTATGTGTGTACTTGGAGTGCATGATTGTATACATATAATATGAATCAGATAAAAAAACAGACTAAAGCAGCAGGACTTTACTTCATCTATAGATCATGGGTAGTTGTCATTTCAGTTTTTGTCATCCATTTTTTTTTTTTTTTTTTAAGAATTATTGATTTCTTCCAAATTGGTCTTTTACATATTGTTTTTAATGTATTTTTAACAAAATTATGGAATTTCCTTTAGCATTTATGGTATGGCATTACAGTTTTAGTGATTTTAAGGAAAAAATTGGTTTGGTTCATTGCATATTGAAAAAGGTGAATTTTTGTTATACATTTTTTATGAATTTCCATAATCTTTATCAGGTTATTAAGAGATGGCTGTCAAGCTATTATCATTAGCTTTGTTTTTCAAATAAATGGGGAAGGCACTGAAAAATCTCTCATTAAAATATAAAGGAAAATGAAACATAAAATGAGACTAATACAGTGATACAGCAGTCATGGTTGTTCTCTAGTGTTCCACCAAGCCTGGTCTTGGGTTGATGCCCCTATCTGTTCACCAACAGGAGATGGTGCCTGTCACTTCTTGTTACAAAATTCACACTGTGAGGAAGCGGCCTGTGCAAGGTCACATGGTGCATGTAAGTACGGGTCTCAGTGCACTTTGCATGAGCCCGGATCTCCACCCATCACCATGCTTGCCATGTGTCTTTGTATCACGTCTTAGAAAGTCTTTTTCATGTTGGTCCATTCAACCTGGCATGAACTGTGGCAAACACCATGACCTGTTGATGTGTTTGCAGTGTACCTTTATCCCAGTTAATATGTCATGATACCAAACCTTACTGTGATGCACTTTTTTTTATCATCCTTTTAAAGTTTCTTCTCCTGTTGTAAGTGATGTATGTAAAATATTACAGGTTTAAATTTGGCCATGAATAGTATGGCATATGCCTATATATATATATATAAATACTCGTGTACAGATTTTCATTCACCACACCTTTAGTGGTGGAAATAGTCTGATTAACAGCTTTATTTTATTTCAAACTGTATAAAATTTATATGCATAGTTTCTTGAATGTATGCCTTTGCTATTGCATATATGTGAATGAATTAATTGATTTTTTCTTTCTATTTTCTAACAATCCAACTAACACACCCATATTTTGCCAGGCCCCAAGCACTCTCTCTGCAAATACGGTCAACAACAATTGTGACATGGCCCCAGACGAAGTGTAGATTGCAGAAGCTACCAGAACTGAGTCCTTCTCATACACAAAGTTGGTGATGTCTGTGTGAATTGTGAAGAGTTTTCACTCATACCTTTGTAAATTTCCTTACATCACATTATAGTCAGTTACTAAGATAAGAGGAGAGTCTTCTTGCAAGCCAGATGTGTCCAAAGCACTTCTTGCTCAAGTTTCTCCCTGCTTGGTACACCCCATAATGAGTATGGCTCGACGAGCATCTTAACATTACAGCCGTGTGGCAAACGTTCTTGAGAAAGGTTGTACTCTATCCTTATCCTTAAGGCTGTTTCTCAAGAGACCAGTGACTGTGGTGCATTGATTGTTTATAGTCATGTGACCCAAGTGAGTGTGAAGGCCTTGTATATAGTGTGTTTTAAGGACTGTCACAAGTCCATTGCTCAGTAGTAACCAACCAGCTGACCCAGCCTAAGCCTAGCCAACTTCTTCCATTAATATCCTCATTACTGGTTGTTGTATGTTCACTACCCTATAGGATGCTAGTACCCTTGTTCTGTTGCCCCAACTTAACTAGCTAACAGGACCTCATCAGCATCACATTACTAATGATAACCCTTCAGTTATTGTGATCTCGGATGTGATTGTTAACATTAAATATAAGTATATTTAATAGGCAGTCATTACCTGAATCCAATTAATGTGGGAGGGGAAATATCTGCTGTACAAACTATCTGTACAAAATTGTACAATATATAATACTTGTTTCCTTACAAAAGTAGGTAGATAGATAATACCAAATGATTCAGTACATTCTGGATGTCACTAGAATTTCTGAATCAAAAATGTTTGATGCACTGGCTCAGCTGAAGTTGCTGGCAGATTTTATTGATCAGTACTACTATCATCATCATCTGCATCATTAATATTATATGTATCATTGTTAATTATTTTTTATTATTATTTTTAAACAATCATTTTACTTATTTGGCTCAGTGTAGTTCCTATGCAGTGTCCGCTTATTAACACCCACTAGTGAGGTTGAGTGTAGCTTTATCTTCTATAATCAATAGGTTGAACATGTCCATCAGGTTATTGTTGCAGTGAATTAAAACTGCAGCTTCTTTTAGCCCAAATTTTGAAGCTTGAAGTTTCTTTATATTAAGACCTCCAAATAGAGAGAGACAGAGAGGGGTCTGCAGTAAGCCATATTGTCCCAATGGTCAGGCAAGCTTGCTCCATGACCATGATTCAACCTGACTCGGTTTCAGAATTTGGGCTCAACTCTTTACTTCCTTCCATTATTCCTTGGTATGAATTTTATACCCAGGACTATTTGGTGATTTAAACTACTATTTATTAATTCTGTATTTGTGTTAGACTAATGCTTCTCAACTATGATGAGAAGAACTTGGAGCAGAGGCACACACCTGGTTTCTTCTGAGTTAACAGAGCCAAATGTTGAATGAAGGGTATTTTATGCTATTACTATTTTCAGATATTTTTAGAAGAAAATTGTATATTCAATGGTTTTGATTTATTAATGTATAATTTTTTTTTTTTTTTTCCTGTAACCCTGATCATGTAGCTTCATTGCTTTCAAAAGATTCCCTTACATTTTCCTTTGTCTTTGGCCAAGTGTCATGTCTTGTAATTGTTCCAGTAGAGGTGCTCAAAATTAGCACATATTGTGTTTCTACAGCTTGTAATGTCTCGCAGGTGGTAAAGTTTTATTGTTGGGTTCCTAGAGTCACTTGTTGCTTATGCCTCATGAGCAGGGATATTGTTAGTCATTTTGTCCTCTGTAAATTCCTCTTCTCATTCGTAAATGAAATTGTAATGATGGAGCCATAAAGTATGTGCAATTGTGTAAGACAAATAAAAAAAAGTCAGTGTTTTCTACCTACTTGAGAGGAAATGTCCTTTATCCCTTTTTTTTTTCTTTTTTTTTTTTTTACTTTTGAAAATTATCCATTTTGTCATGCAAACTTAGATAAGCTGTAGATAAGAGAATCCCTTGTTTTGTTGAAACCAAAGCCTTTGTTAAATAGCTGTTGGGATAATATACCAGAGCTATATATTTGATTTCTTTGAAACTTTTCCTTGTTATCATACAAAGAGGAATATGCAATCTTTTGTTTTATGGTTTCCCATTATATATGGATTTAAAGTAGAAATTCTTGAAAATTCAAAGAGTGCATTTTTTCTGAGATGATAACATGCTTTGCAACAGTAATTCTATATTGTTGTGTTCAGGAGTAAGGAGTGGGGTTGTGAATCATTCAGCTGAACTCAAAACTTGTTTTTTTTCCTTAATATGTCATGGGATTTTAGCAATGATACAAAAATCTTTTTATGAAATCGTAAGTTTGAAATTGACATGTCTGTTTCAGTGATGTTCCAGTTCAATTAAAATATAAAAATAAATTAAATTGGAAAACAATTTTGATTATGCTAATTAGTAATCGATATTCAGCATTTAGAGAAAGTGGTGCTAAGCTGTAATTGTTTTAAATGTAAGCCATAGTAGTATTCTTAAGAATCTTAATTGATATGAAAATTCACTGGGCTTCATCTTTGTGCCTTAATACAGGGCATGTTTTAGTGCTCTGCAGTTTTCATACCCCACCCCTTACTATTTGCTGCATAACTGATTAAGGACTTATATGTGCCATTTTGATAACTGAAGCTCGAAATATGTAAGGTTTATTCAGCACAAGCCGGGTTTAATATGGAATATTCAAGGAACCCTATATTAACTGACCCATACTTTTTTTGAATGCTTAAATTTTATACCAGTTTATATTGGATAAATAGATTTTTTTTTAATGTAACTGTTTTGTTAGCACTATTTATAGTAAAGCAATAAAGTGATTAGTTTGGGTTGTGTAAATGATGATTGTATAAATTCTGATTGAAGTAATTTATTGAAAGAATTATAAAGTTATCGTAACTTTCATGCGTTGTATGTGTTTCATTAATACTTAATACTTTATTTACAACTTGGAAATGACTTGTTAGTATGTAGTATTTATTTACAAAATTGTTTGCCAGTAATTTTTAAAAAATTTACATAGTGTTAACAATTGTACACAATATTTGCTTTTAAAAACAAATTGAAATATAGATTGCATTCATATGACTGTACTGACATCTCCATGAACTAGGTCAGGGCAAAGCGGCCATATTACACAAAAGCAAGCATTGGTCTAATGGCTAGCATATTGCTGTACTTAATGCACAATTTTTGTAATTGTATTGAAAATAAATAGAATTTTCTAGAAATTTACATTTATTATCCCTGTCTGTAGTTGGCTGTCGTTCATAAAATGGTGTATTTTTCCAGTGCAGCACAAAACATCTAAGGGTCTGTACAAATAATGACACAAAATTAATCCTCTCAATATATATTTTTTAATGCATGTTATACATTTTCATTCTGAATTCATTTGATTTTTTTTTTTTTTTTTTTTTTTACATTAGGGCCACCCATAATTATCAACCTTTTTAAAAGCATAAGAAATTTACTGTTACATTTATGACAATAATATTTTATTTTGAAAATAATGGATGACCCTGAAAACTTTCAGTAAAGGAAGATTACTCCCATACAGAACTGTCATAAAATTACTGCTACTTATTAGTTTCATACCAATATTTTTCCTCTTTATTTTTCATGATAAAGACTCCTACTAAAATAATAATACAGAGTAAATAAGGTCATGTCCGGAAAGCTTGTTTCATTTACATAAATAGATGATTTATACAGGTACCAGTTTACAGTATTTATGATTTTCTTTTGAACTTTCACTAATGTACAAACATACAGTAATTGAAATAACATGGGAAACATATTTATTCTGTTACTTCTGTAAACTTTTACAGTCCATTAACATATTACAGCTGAAAAAAAAAAGTTTGTTCATTCCACTGAAGCTGTGAACTTAGTCATATTTTCCCTTTTGTACTGTGCACAGGACTTTCATCCCCGAGTTACATGTTTGTAAATGTGAATATTCTTGTACCTTAATTAAAATACATTAAATACTGTATAAACAAAATAAAATATGCATCAATATAACAATTATTACTTGTTATCAACAAACCTCCATTTTCTATGGTGATGGGCCACTCAGGAGTGCAACATCAGTGCCTTGCAAATTTCTTAGTCACTGCCACTGCAGCTTCAAGGTTTTGCAGAGTGGAGCTTAGGAGCATCCCTAGAAAGTTAATGGTGAAAATTAGATTGGAAAACAATAACTTATGTAGTGCCTGTTCAAAATTCATCTGCTTGGATAAATGTAAAAAAGAACCTGATTTTCATGAAATCTAAACACACAAATGTACAAGTGCCCCCTCCCCTACACATTATACATAAATATCTGTATTTTCTGATTTTAAGAACTGTGACATCAACAAGGGCTTGCGGTTTTAAGTACCAATAAGAAAAGGTGGGATAAGGAGAAGTGCAGATCTAAAGAAGTTGGAGGGGGAGACCGAGACAAACCTGGAGACAAAATGAAGGGAGGTGGAGAGGGAGGAGAGAGAGAGGGAAGAAACAATAATAAAAAGAATACTCACTTCTTAAAGCCAAACATGTCCTTTAAGCTTAACTGCTTTCTATCTGTATTTTTCTTTTTTGCACCACTGGGACGGGACAGACCCACTGATCTGCCTTTAATAATACTTTTATTGGGTTGAGGTGTCTTTTGACTGGGCTGTAAAAAGAAAGAGTGAAAGAATGAAAGGTGAGATACAGGGCACAAATGTGGAAATCTGGCCACTTTGTCTAGCCCAATACAAACCCAAACAAGTAAAATCATTGATTCAAAATTGCCAGCAAGAAATTAGCTGGCAATTCAACATGCTTACTCTCAACAAATATAGGATCTCTCAAACCTGATTGTTTTCCATTTTCTTAATAACTAGGGCTTTAACTTTGAAATCATAAATACAGTGCAGTATTTTATACAGTATGTATAAAATAGTTGTATATATTCATACAAAAAAGATATGAGTACAGTATTAGCAAAAATACATACCATGGCTCTGGTTATAGAGGGAGGGCTGGCAACTTCTGATCCATTATCACTCTTGACTGACATTTCCGGAGTGGGTGTTAGGCCAAATGATTCATTATCTATTGAGCCTACATCACTGACTATTGAAACCTCAGATACTACACTGCTCTGAGAAAGTGGTAGTTCCTTGGTATCGGAATTCTGGGACAGAATGACGGCATTTTCCTTACTCTCCTCAGTTTCCCTTGCGCTTGGTATTCTGGTGACAGCCTTGAACTTGTAATTTGTTGATGGGCTGTTTTCTATCTTGACTTTGTCTTTATCATATCCAAACTTATCTGTTAGCTTCCCCCACTTGAATGTGCTGTTTTTATTTTTCTGAATATTGTTTATGACTGGAGACAAAGGTGCTTTGGCAGGCTCCTCGCCATGAGATTCAGTGGGAATTTCGACTTGCAAATCACTTTCTATTTTAACATTTAATTCACCCTCTGTCTTGACTTTCTGATCCTCTGGTACTTCTCTATCTGTTGCTTGAGGTCCTGGCTTTCCTTCTTCATCACTTTTCTTTTCACACTGGTTATTTGTGACACTTGGTCCTGGCTTGGCAAAGTACCTGAAAAAACAACCACAGTTAATAAAGTTCATTAACCCAATGATGACGGTGTGTCACACATATGTGACACGGCTAAATGTCTGATGACGGGGCGACACACCAGTGTGATGTTCCCGATGCAATATTGCATAGGCCCGACGTAGGGGGTTGCCACTTCTCGCAGGGCCCGTCGGAACTGGGTTAATGTGAGTATATAATATATCTTATCTGAAAAAAAAAAAAAAAAAAAATTCCCACTACTTCTACATTCATATTCAACTCGCATACAAAACAGCGAAGTATAAATAATAATCAGTCTGATAAAAAAAGTACGTCTGATATTTCCCACCTGCTCTGCACAATAGTGTTTGAT
>NW_028234433.1:15440358-15442858 GCF_977035675.1 Penaeus japonicus
GAGAGAGAGAGAGAGAGAGAGAGAGAGAGAGAGAGAGAGAGAGAGAGAGAGAGAGAGAGAGAGAGAGAGAGAGAAGAAAAGAACATAAAGGAAAAAAAGACAAGTGGAAGCAAAAGAAGGAAACAGAAAAGAAAAGATAGAAAATGATATATGAAAAACTGCTATTAGTACATAATATTGAAAATGAGTCTATAATATATACAGATAGAGAGATAGATAGATAGATACAGATATATAGATATAAAATATGCTATTTATTGTAAAGCTCTAACCTCCCAGAATATGTTTTTTTTTCACATAGCATGAAAACTATAACAAAACAACTCGTCTTATTTATTTATTTTTTTATTTGTTAAACCAATTGGTAAATTTCTGAAAAAGTGACATGCTGTTAATTATCATGATATTGCTATCGATAATTTGCTCTCACCCTGTACTTCTGACATGTACTGGGCAGTACCTACAACTCCAAAACCATACCCCTACATACTCGGCCCCATTAGCAGGAAAGAGCGTGAAGTAGATAAAAGATATTGTAGGGTGAAATATGAAAGGAATTACATAAAATGATATATGCCAAAAATGTACATTACTCACTAAATGCAGGGGGCTGTGCCCCCTCTGACCTCCATGTGTGGTTGGGGGGGGGGGGCTGTTGTCTCCCCATAGCCACCATATATTCCCATTATATAGTTATTTACATATGATAGAAATAAGCTGTGAATCATGTATATGATATGGCCCCCCACCCCCTAGAAAAAAAGGATAATAAAAGATGGTTTCTGGACATTGTCACCTGAATTCCTGTTTGATAAATTACAAATATCAAATATTGTCAGTTTAATTTTCGTTACTAAACATAATCTCCTGTATGAGCTATGTCCCTTTTTCTACTAATAAAATGCGAAGAATGGATTAAGAGAAAATAATGGGTTGCGATGGAAATGGACATCGAATCCGTCCTCACACATCAAACAAATTAAGAAGAAACTATGCCTTGGGTGTGAGTCATGGTTATCATCAAATCACAGACGAACTTTCCTCTCGAATGCAATGGAAAGGGTGACTTACCCGTCCGTTGGTTCTCCCCGAACAAGTTTATCGGCGCAGGAGAAAGCCCCCTTATGTAGCCAGCAGTAGGCATCCACAGCCACAGTCTGACCCTTGAAATCACGGAGATTTACGGCTCTAGAAGACTTTTTCAGGAAGGGAATTAAGCCCTGGATACCCATGTTGTCCTCGCGTGCAAGGGGCTTCCTAATCTATAACTTGAAATAGGTTTCATTTACGATCTTGGTCCCATTTGAGCCAATTAGTCGGAGGTTCCCACTTGGAGCGAAGTCTTCGTGTATTTATGAGTTGGTGGCGCGCAAAGGGATCGCGAGTGTAAGGGACTTATGATCCCTTTCTTTTTGTTTATAACCAGTATTGTGTTTTGTTATTCAATATGTATGATATTTGCGTGTTTTATTTATTGTTTCTAAATCTAAGGAGTCTTTATGGAAAACAAAAGGATTTAGTGAGAATCAATTCAATAATAGCTTAAACTTGCTAAATATTTCGAGCCCATGTATTGAATGCAGAACGTGTTTTGTATTCACGTTCTTATTTATTTCAGGCTCTGTAACATTTTGATCTTAAAGCGGAAATTTTTATTCCAATCTGATGTGTCTATGGCAACTCTAGCTGCCAGCAGATGTCGAAATTTTTCTTCGGTAGCAGACGATGTTCTCGTCTCTAATATCGTTAACTCCATTACCTTAGAAGTGTTATTATCATATGAAATATTATTTAAATAAAGAATATACTTTTGTTTTTTTCTACCAACACAACTAACAATGCTTTATCATGTAGTAGCTTTATATAATATGAGATGTTGAAAAAAGCAAAACAAATTAACAACAAAATATACGGCCAATCTCTGAGCACGAATGTGTAATTTTCTTTTGTTAACTTTGTCTAACAGCTTAACGCAATCCATTATGATTACTGAAAACGTAAAAAAAATGATATCTTCATTTGTTTATATACTTATAAGGTATAGCTATGCTTATAAGGTATAGGTACATCTTAAGGACATATCTCCTCGATTGATAGCAGAGACAGAGCACCACTTCTTCAGGAAGAATCATATAATTCACAATCGGCTCAGTTAACCTTGGCCCTCATACAGCAGGCACACCATGCAACGAAGCAAAGGGCTAGCATGGCACTAGCAATGCAGGCAAATGCTATTTGTTTCTATAGTGAGATCCTAGATCCATGCATTTTATCAAAGGGGCATGTTGTGAATGCAGACTCCAGGGTCATGTCATCAAGTGTGCCATGGCATACCCAATGACAACATTTATCTACTGACCACAGGGCTCTCCACAACACAAATTCCTCCTAAATTAGGTTCCCAGCCACATAGGTAGACCTATGAAACTCATGACAAAGCTGGTGATATTTCCTAAGATGTCAGGCGGCAGCTGACGGGGAAACTAACATTTTTTTTTCA
>NW_028234433.1:15447858-15457858 GCF_977035675.1 Penaeus japonicus
ATGCATTGTATTAGCGTAAGGCTCATTCAGTATGATACCAACTTTCATGTACTGATTCTCATTAAGGTTTGGTAATTAATCTGCCTATTTCATTATTAAGAATAATAACAGTGACAGTAATAGGAACGGTGATAATAGGTGGAAAGGGATGCTTTTAATTCATTACTATTCTTATCATTATGATTATGATTATATTCATAATCATTATCATTATTATCCATATGATTATTACCAATACTCATATTGTAATAATTATAGTAATTATGATATTTCAAATAAAGAAATGATAATAAAAACGGTTATAGTGATAATGATAATGATTAAAAAATAATGATGAAGATAATGATAGTAATAATGATGATAATAATAATGATGATTATAATAAAAGCAGTAGTAATGATGATAATGCTAATATAAAGAATATTAATGATAATCATGAGGATGATAATGGTAATGATCATAATAAAAGTTGTAAAATAGTGATAAAAGTGATAATAATAATGATTAAAAAGCAATAATATTGATACTGATAATTATGATAACAATAATGATGTTAATAATGTTAATGATAATGATTATAATAATAATGATAATAACAATAATAATGATGATAATAAGGGTGATAATAAATATGATCATTATTATAATAATGATGATGATAATGATAATGATAATAATAAAAATGATAATGGTAATGATAATAACTGATAACAATAATGATAATGAGAATGATAAAAATGGTAGTAATAATAATGATATGAGATAATGATAATAAGAATGATAATGACTAGATGATATAACATAAATTAATGATGATATAAATAATGATAATGATAATGATAATTTATATTATCGTTATAATATTACTATTATCATATAATGATTATGATAATGATAAACTAACGATAACATAATAATATCAATGATGATGAAAATGATAACTAACATTTTTGCTATCATCATTATCATCCTTATTATCATTGCCGTTATTGTTGATGTCCTTATTATTATTATCATTATCATCATCATCATCATCATCATCATATCACTGTTATTATTCTCATCGTTAATACTATTATTATTATTATCATCATTGCTATATTTATTATAATTACTATTATTATTATCATTATCATCATCATCACCATTATTATCATTGTTATTAGTATCGTTATTTTATCATCGTTATTATCATTGTTATTATTATCACCTTCATTATCATCATTATTATTATCAGTATTATAATCATCACAAATATCACTGTTTTTGACATTATTGATATTAGTATTGATATCATTATTATTCTTATCAATATTATTATTATTAGTATTCTTGCTGGACATCATTCATTATGACAAATGTATAAAAGATAACTGATAAAAAACAGTAAAACCTAAACAAAAAAATGGTTTCTCAATTTCACTTTATTTCAGATTCTACGACTCGTCCGCGAAGAATCAGTTCTCGTGGCACACTTCATGGCCCTGTTTTTGCTGGGAACTCTTCACTCTTCCTCCGGCATCGTCATTAGAATTGATAAAACTACGCCAGACCCGACAGGTGAGTAGGTCCAAGGTGTGAAAGTTTTTTTTTTGTGTGTGTTTTAAGATAATTTTGTATGGAAGTGTGACTTTCGTAAAATTCATATTTCTGTTGATTATACGGTTTCTTGTGCTTTATGAATTCCTGTAGTTTATATTTTTTATTTATTTATTATTTTTTAAATTTTTTTTATTATTTTTTATTCTCGTCATTTCGTTCAGCTGATTTGCTTCTTAGTAATGAAAGTTCATTGTTTATAGGCCATAGGTAATTGAGTTCATATATTTATGGAATACATTTTTTCTTTCACTATCATTGTTTTGCAGGATTTTTAATAACCAACTTCTGCTATCATCAGCATTAACACCCAGAGCTTTCCTATATGCTTATTATCATTACTGATTTCCAGAGATCGAACGGTGTCGGAGCAAGATCATGGCGGTGCCTCAGCTCAACCTCACCCGTCATCACGCGTCCAGGTCACTGTACGGTCCCGTCACTGAGATTCCGGAAGTCACGATCAAGAGGCCAGACATTCTCGAAGATTCGCCGAGCACCTCTGGAGTCACACCCAAAAGACCTCGCCCATACTTGTCCTCCACGCCCTTGGATGATAAGCTTAAAGTTGCAACACTACCTGAGGAACCACGCGTCTCATCTCCCGTTGTTACTCCGTTGGCCACACTTCTAACAACCATGGTGACGACTCCCTCAGCAGGGCTAGGGACTTCCACGGTGTCCATTGAACCTCTCACGCCCACATGGTACATCACCAGCCCACCACCCTCTCCTCTCACAGTCCACACGCCTACACAACCCGTACACAAGCAATCTCTTGCGTACACCATAAAACCGCAAAACACAAACAAACCTACGCTACTTACAAGACAACCGGTCGACGTGCACTCTCAGTTTCCCACAAACCCAAGCATGCAGACAACCGAACAACCATTCATACCGACACCCAAACAACCTGTGACACAACCACCCACCCAACCTGCGAGCCGTGTCACAGGTCCGTTCGAGCGAGATGCCAATGACACATTGACACAACCCCTTTTATTCACACCAGCGAACTCATCGACATATCCTGCCCTTTTGTTGTCTACATTACCCGCTGTAAGGGAACGCAGAAGGCCAGCTCTAGTACGGCCGATGCTGCAAGAGTTGGAGAAGGAGCTGAACGACCTGCTAAGAGTACAGATACCGGCTCTACTGACGGATGACATTGCTGAGGCCCTTAACATGTGTGAGTTTTCTAAATAATCTCTCTCTCTCTCTCTCTCTCTCTCTCTCTCTCTCTCTCTCTCTCTCTCTCTCTCTCTCTCTCTCCCTCTCTCTCTCTCTCCTGAAGTCGTTATTGAGATAAAAAAAAGTATATATGCATATATATATGTATATATATATATATATATATATATATATATATATATATATATATATATACATACACACACACACACACACACACACACACACACACACACACACACACACACACACATATATATATATATTATATATATATATATATATATATATAATATATATATATATTATATATATATATATATATGTATACACACACATACACACACAACACATAATATATATATATATATATATATATATATATATATATATAATATATATATATATATATATATATATATATATATATATATATATATTATATATATATATATATATATATATATTATATATTATATATATATATATATATATATATATATATTTATATATATGTATGTATGTATGCACACACACACACACATATATATTCTATATTCGAGTAATAACAACTGAGAAGCAAAACGAGCAAAATTAAATATGTGAAGAAGTTATGGTCATTCTTGTAAGTGATCATTCGGATATATGGACTTAAACATTTTCTTCGATGCTGTTCATTTTGAAAAAAAAAGATAGAAATAATATCGCTCCCTCTCAAAGTCCCCTGTTCCATCTCTTGTCTCCATTATTCTCACCGAATTAATCCTCAATCCCCTTAGCTTACCGAGCCCGCCTCCAGTTCGCCAACCACGAGATGGTGGATAAAGTCCTCCAGCAGGACTCTTTCTCTACAAGCCGAATTCCCGGGGAATGTCCTCTCCATTATCACAAACGTAGGGTCAACCTGTTGAAGAGGGTAATGGGTATCCTCCTCCTTGCCCTTCCTCATTCCCTTCAGGAGCTGGAGGAAGCAGCTTGGGACGAGGACCTGGAAAATAATTTCTTCAGACCGGGAGGTAAGCATCCTGTAAGACACGTCATTACCATGCTTGGCGAAGGGCCATCCCTGTTATCGGCACTTTCAGTGTTATTAACGGATTACTACATCCATATTGTTTATGTTTTATCGCTTGAGTGAGACTCATAACATCTTTTGACGCAAGAGAACTTGTATAACCTTAACCTTGATATGCATACCAGTCAAACAGTTCTGCTCTACGCCGGCAAAACTTTTCGAAACTGCCCTCTTACTTGTAATCGTTCACTCTACTTCATCTGCATCAACAGGAAGTATATTTGACTAGTTATTTGACAGTTTGAATAAGTACATGTTTATTATTGCCCTCTTCCAAGGAATGTGTATAATTCACCATCTCAGGGATGCCAACATCATTTTACAATTAGACAACTGGCCTTTACTGGGATTTCGCAGGTTACAAGAATTTATTTTAAAAAATATTCAAAAGAAAATAAGATATTGGTAATACGTAAGTTCTGTTTTGGTCTTGTAACGACTAGAATCTATTTCAACGACTTATTGTTTGTAAATAAAGGTATATCTGAGAATGAATAATTTCTCATTCATACCTTTACCTTCCTTTGTTACAATGAACATGGGAACAAAGAGAACTAAACGTGTATCTTATATTAAAGGGCATACCAGTTAATGATCGTACAAAATCTACAATGAATAGAGTTCATCTAATCTATTTTGTTTGTAGAGATTCTTGAATTAGTTAATTCAGTTTTTGTGTGGATCATGCTTACAGTACAGACCGCATCAATTAGAAATATTATGCAACCATTTTCCTCTGTCACAATTTGATAATCATTTGTTGCTATCAAATCGTTTAGAACTTGTGATTTTCCTGAAAACATTGCCATCATACCATTCTGGCGGAACTTGATAGTGGTACATGAAAGTTCGATTTTCCAGTTGCCTCTTTCATATCAATACCGATTCTTTTTTATGCAACCAATACTATTGCTACCTTTCCTATTTCATTTACAGCATCTGATTTTTTGTTTTAGAGTCAATCTTCTTGAAAAAAACAAACTTAAATTCATGAATGAATTGGATGTTTTCCATGAATCACCTCCATGTAATACATTCTATCTAATATGAAATAGGACAACAATGTGACTAGATTAAACGAATCTATTTTCTCTCACGGATTTTCTTGCTTTGAAACTTCGTCACCAAAGTTTCGTGCACTATGTATGAGATCGGTACCTTTCGTATCTAAATGCATCTTATTACGATTGTGTCTTTTCTATTTGCCAAAAGTGTACCTATATAGATCTTTATTATTATTATTAATACCGTCTTTATTATTATTATTAATACCGTTAAATTCACCTTTAATTTTCTGGTTACGTGCATAGTCTGCATCATTAGATATGTTTACGGAATTATTTATGTGTCTGTCAAATCTTTTGTCTAACCAACATACAGAATCTGTAAATTGTATTGACATGCAAGTGACATGTCAATACAATTTAAACATGTTATCCATGAGTTAAGCGAACTAATAATAAATGACGTGACATTCCTACAAATAATTGTGCATTTCTTTTTTTTTACAACAAAGGATCGTTATGTCTAAAGTGTGAATTCACTATTGAGAAAATGTCTAAAACGCCCAAGGAAATAAATATGCGAGAGCTTTCTGACTAATTAACTTTTTTTATTATCTATCGTTGGAATAACCACTACAATTACTAAAATCATCATCTTCATCACATCTTTATGTATTCCATGAACATCCTTCCTAATATTCATGATGATGTTCAAATACATTGACAAAACTATCTCACTTTCCTGCCCTTTTTTTTACATGTACAACGCTCAGCATAATAATCCTTTGTTTCATCATTCTGTAAAAAAAAAGTTATTCAAGACGTCATTCCTTATTTTAATTTACCTGTGCATCGTCCATTATAGTAATCCCTATATAATCCTTTGCCTCATCTTTCTTTCTGTTCTCCTTGACGTCCTTTTTTTTCTTCTTCCGTTTGCCTATGCATCGTTCATCAATCCTTATAAATTCTTTGTCTCCATTTTTCTATGCAGAAAAGAATATTCTAGACGTCCAAGAATGTCGGACGTGTTACATGAAAGACACTCTTGGGAGATGTCGGGAAGTTTTCTTCTGCAAATCCGGTTCTTCAGCTGACATCAGGACAGGCTTGACGCCGGAGGATTTGAGACGTATCCTGGCCATTGGTTGAGACTCTGTGTGGTTTGTGTAATTGTGTGTGGCTTGTGTATTGTGTTTGGTGTGAAGGTCTGTGTATGTGTAGGTGTGTGTGTGTGTGTATGTGGCTGTGGGTTAACATGTTAATGTTTTTTTTAACATTATTATTTTTTTTTCAGATGGTTAATTATCTGAAGATAATGTATTTAAAGTCACCATTTAATTTACATTTACCTCTAGTATCAGAAGGACTAAAAACATATTTTATAGATGTTTATAACATTTAAATGTATATGTAAAATGTAATTTTCTGTACGGCATTGCAATTCATGTGCAATGTGGTCCTTTGTATCTCTGTAACATTTTAATAAATCTATGTAATTCACTTTTACTATTTTATCCTTTTAATATCACGAATCACGACTGCTCATACAGTTAAGTATTTAAGATAAAACACCAAAAGGCAAAAGATAGACCTACCTGTCCGTATAATTTAATTTATACCTTTTTTTTATCAATTAATACATTAATGAATTATGGTATACTTTATTTGCATTCTTTTGTCTAAGAAAGCTCTACATTGAATCTACACGTTACTTTCTTTCACGTGATTTCATCATTTTTTTTTATCTATACGGTTTGAAATACAGTACAATATGTTTATAAAGGATAGTGAAACACCATATTAGTTCACAAATATTTAGTTCACGGCAACAGCACACTGACAAACATGAATGACTGCCATACAGCAGTCAACATATTTATTTTCTATTGTAACATTTACTTGTCTATAACATTTTTTCGCGATGTTCTATCTCCTCATATTATAGTGTTTATGGCTGCTATATCAGATTAGCGGCCTCTACCAAATAATGGACGACATTGTACAGATATCTGTATAAAGTGAACGTACTTATTGAGATAAATATAAAACAGTAAAAATAAATAATTACACAATGCAAGAACTACGGACCTGGGCGCAGATGCAATATCAAAATTGTATTGCGTAATTAAAAAATACGCAAATTCGACCTATACAAAATATAACTACACGACATTTAACGTAATTTTGCCTTATTATTATGTCTGTTAGGATGCTGGATTACTGTATGTGATCACAAATTCATTTCGTTAAGTAACAGTACATTATGCCTAAAACTATCTTAATACAATTCATGGTTTTAATACTCCTAACATTTCAGAATCGACAAAAAAAGGACGGGAGCAAATCGTCACGAACAAGAAATGTAAAAGAATTAGTAAATTACATAAATTCATAAAAAAAACTGTCATATTTAACCTTCTCATGATTTCACATCCAGAGGCCGCTAAACTAATACACTGCACAACTGACTTCTCTCATAACCTAAAAATATATTCTGACTTTTTACACTAAAGACTTACATTATCAGTAGTTATGTGCATCACAGTATAAACAAAAGTTCGTTTGACGAAAAACAGCTTTCAAAGAAAACTTTGCTCGAAGGATGTACTTTAGTAAAGGGGAAACAGCTGAACAGCGGACACATACACACTTATTATACAATATTTTTGATTAACATGGATTGTACTGACCCTTTCACACTTTCTGAAGACAGGAGAACGTGCACAAAACAAAACAAAACAGATTATCATATAAATAATTGTAAAATCACTGGAATTATGTAATTTTTGTAAAATCATTTTTTTGTACCTATACTTAGATGAAAAATGTATATCCATTCCTACAGTATTACCTCTTACAGCCCGGCTCATACGCGCCATCAGTGAAGACAAAGACTTTACATTCCATCTCCGTCTTCGTCATTTCTCAACTGTAAAAGCAGTGTGGATCAATTTAGATAATTTAGTCATGACGATGGGAGAGCTCGCTACTATTCCTCTGGATTGAGTGGGATGTCGTCCTAACCTGGCGCCACTCGTGTCAGTTCTGTGGATGGATTACATTGCAGAGAAATGGAAGACCAGGACGAAAGTGGTCGGGGATTTACCGCGAGAAATGGAATTACTCATCAATTTCCAGCGCCATAAAAACACCATTCAACAAAAATTCTGATTCCATTCTAGACTTATACACGAAGGAAAGGGAATTAATTATCAGATATTTTGGGTAAATTGGAAGACCCTCTAGTTCTAATCTCATGACTGCTCATGACCGTGGAAGAACAATGGAAGATCGTTACTTGTGGGTTTGGAAGATCATATATGTTCACTGGAAGACCATGTGTTCTGACTCCGTTGTTTCAGCAGAACAATTATGAATTAATATAAAGAGCAAAACTACACTAGTTAGCTACGAACTGCCTTCATGTGGAAGAACTATTGTGGGGAAGACTCGAAATTTCAGCACGCTAACTTTGTTTCTAATTGTCATATACGGAAGAGCTGCTACATCTTCGGAAGATGGATTAAGGTAATATACAACCTTAAAATGGTGTTTCTAAATGGAAGATCTGTACGTCAGTTTCGGTGGGTGTACCTGTTCGTAACGTTAACTTCATTCTATTATGGTTTATACGTGATGCCCTGTTCATTCGATTGAAAATCTGAATTTCCGCCAAGATCAGATTCTAGAATAATCGTCGCAGTTGATAACTAGTATTACGTGAAACTAGAAGTTAATAGAATCAATAATAATACACTGACAGTGATATCACTGAAAGTAAAATCGATCTTACTTATGGTATTGATAACGATGATAGTAACATTATCAATCATAATAGTAACTAATAATTTTTTTCATAATAATGATAAAAATAGTATTCGCATATCTTCACTGCAATATATTTATATTTTATAATATACCGATGTTTTCTATCACCACAAAAAACAACACGCAAATGTAGAATAGCACAGTACAACGTTTTAAAAAGACAATGTCCAATATTCTGGAATTGAAACCTCTTATGATAGGGCCCGTAACATAGCTGTGGCTTGTATCTACTGGTTCTTATGCAACACAATTGTCAACAAAGACTCTCGACTGTGGCACTAGAGTCTCATAGATGGATCCTAGGCACATAGACCATAAGGGAACAACACCCAGATGCAGTAATCGTTCAGGTTGCAGACCACTTTGCATAAAAAAATGAGAGAAAAAATGTTTTCTTTCGAGTTAAGCGGATATAAGGGTAAGCAATACTTAGCGTTTAATGTTAAAGAAAATGAGAATGATGATATCATTATAAAGAGTAGAGATAATGATAACGTATGTAATGAAAATAACAACATTAACAATCATTATCATGGTAACGTCTATAATAATCGCAATGATACCACTACTAATACGATTACTGCAAAATTTACAGCAACAACTATAATAGTAACAACTTTAAATATAGTAATCATGCTAATAATAATAGCGCTAATGATGATATTGATAATGATATTAAATATGACAATAACAATAGAGTATTAATAATAATGATATAAATAATGATATAAGATATTGATATTGATAAGGATGATAATACTAACAATAATAATAAGAATAATAGTAATGATAATGTTAATAACGATGATATCAATAATAACGTCGCTTCCTATCCATCTACCTTGAATATGCGTAAAGGCAGATAACTTTATCACTAAACCTTCAGGCAAAAAAAAAAAAAAAAAAAAAAAAAAGTCCGGAGAACCTTCTTGGAATTACACAGGAATAGCAGTTCATTCCAAGGAATCGCTTGATATTCAAAGGGATTTCTACCGTAGTGAGTGACTGACCATGAGAGATTGTGGAAGACGGCTTATCAAATTGGAATTTCTTTCACTCTTGCTATTCTCTTGCATTCTTTCTCTTGTTCCTGTATATAATCTTAGAATGGAAGACCAAGCGATCATATATTACTGTAGGATTACATATTATACAGTAAACACAAACGCACACACACACACAAACACACACACATACACACACACACACACACACACACACACACACACACTCACTCTCTCTCATATCCTAAGCGAACACTCACTCAGGTTTTGTCATTATTTAATTCATCTATTAG
>NW_028234433.1:15465358-15467858 GCF_977035675.1 Penaeus japonicus
GAATTGTCTTGAGAGTTATTGAGCGAGTTTACGTTTACTTTTTCTTCGTTTTATCTGAACATGCTTCACTGTGACCATTTAAAAAAGAAATTAACATCAGAAGACATTACAATTACTGACACATTTACAAATAACGTCCCTTTTCTTCAGCAGCCTTAGCATGTTGAACAACCACCGTTTCTTTCCCCTTCCTCCCTCCTCTTTCCCCATTTCCCCCCCATCCTCCTTCCCCATCACCTCCCCATGTTGAACATCCCCCCGCTTCTTCCCTCTTCCCTCCCATCTCCCTTCCCATCGCACCTTCTGCAACTCCTCCTGGATGTCGCACACGGGAAGAGTGATGTTCCTCCTCCTCAGCAGTTCGGACAAGTCGAGCCTCTCCGCCGCGTCGCCAGCCTCCGTCAGCAGGGCTAGGGTGGTGGCGTTCCTCTCGGCCATGCACCGGTCGTGGGTCTCGTGGGCCTTGAAGCCTGAGGGGGGGGGGGATTTTCCTTTTATTTGTTTGTTATTCATTCATCGTCATAAAAAAGCCTTCCTGATTGCAAGCACACACACACACATACTATCTATCTATAGAGAAGAGAGAAAGAGAGAAAGATCAAGTAAGAAAAGGAAATAGAAAGAGAGCCCTTATCTTCTCTTCTATCTATCTATAGAGAAGAGACGAGAGAGAGAGAGAGAGAGAGAGAGAGAGAGAGAGAGAGAGAGAGAGAGAGAGAGAGAGAGAGAGAGAGAGAGAGAGAGAGAGAGAGAGAGAGAGAGAGAGAGAGAGAGAGATAGAGAGAGATTAAGTAATAAAAGGAAAGAGAAATAGAAAGAATGGAAAGAATAAGAGAAATATTATATGTGATAAGCTGATATCACTGATATGACGTTACATCACTCGATGGCGTTATAATCATAATGAAGTTACATAGTTTTACTATTAACATGATCCTAAAACAATATGTAAAATTAAACAAAATAGAAACAAACAAACAAAAACAGCAGCTAATTTCGATCTGATATGGCGTAAGGCATAAAATGCAATGAAGTGCCTTAATTTTCCCCTCTCTGCAACGGATATGAAGTCCACGCCACCTATATTGCTTTAAAATGTTGCAATTTTGTGCAGAATATCTCGGGTTAGTCATAAAAGAATTAGCATTTTCCACTAATATGACCATCGTCAAAGCAAAATGATCGGGGAAGTTACAAGAGAAGGGGGAAAGAGAGAGAACAAGACAGGGAAACACACAACCACACACACATACACACACACACACAGAAACACACATACACACACACACACACACACAAACAACCACAAACACACACACACACACACACAAACAGACACACGCACACGCATACAAACACACACACACACACACAAACACACACACACACATATAAAATAAAAAAAGTGCTTTGCCCACCTAGAATGGAGAAGACCACGACCCCCGCGAGGAGCGAGGTGACGCAGTTGGTGAAGGAGACGAGGATGGCGTCCCGAAGGCAGTTGTTGTTGACGGGGTTGTAGGACCCGAAGGCGATGAGCCCCCCGAAGGCCAGGCCGAGGGAGAAGAAGATCTGCGTGCCCGCCTCCAGCCACACCACCGGGTCTTCCAGTTTCTCCCACTGGAGGGGAAAAAAGGGGTGGGCGTTGTTTTGAGATTCGTGCTGGCTGTTTGATTTGACTGGAGAGGGGTGTGGGGCTGCGGTGGGGGTGGGGGGTTTGGGGTTTGGGAGTGGGGCTCGATTTTTGATGGTTGATGTAGGTATTTTTCTTATTCATTATCGTTTTTTTTATGGGGGGGGGGGTTATGACAAATGTTATTTATTATCATATTGTGGAGAAGAATGGAATTTCTTTTTATCATGATCTATTTTTAGGATTTTTAGGATTTTTAGGATTGTATTATCATTTCTGTTAGTGTTCTTAGTGCCATTTTATTCTTATCATTAATCATATTATCATGACTTTGTAATGTTATTGATATTACTGTTATCATGAATACCATCCCTATAATGTGTGATAGTGAATGGATTCCTTAATCATTCATTAATAAATAATTTATCATTTGAACCTTCTCAAATAGATATATAGAAAAAACACAGTAAAGTAGATGAATAGATATATTACCAAAAACATTTTCCACCACTATTTGCGCTTCATTTTCAAGCTTCATTTTCAATTTTCTGTTTAAATGGTTATTGGAAATCTATATTACAATTAGGAAAGCGAGAGCTGTAAAACCTGTAGGCTGAACGGTATTCATTACTGGTTTGGTAACAGATGGTATACATTTAAATGTCCTTATTGATTCTTTTTTTTTAGATATACCTTTGGACAAATTCAGTGTACTATATGGCATAGCAAAGAGTCATGGATTTTAAGATGACCATTTGTCTGTTAATCATTAAACAGTAAACTACCTTGGTCGACAGAATGTACAGTACATGATTTTTTTTTCAACCTTTGTCCATTCGGAATCAGTGAACAGAATATACATGAGGG
>NW_028234433.1:15472858-15475358 GCF_977035675.1 Penaeus japonicus
CAAAAAGAGGCTCAAAAATATAACAAAGAAGAAACAAGCACATAATGATGATAGTGATAATAATGATAACAATAATGATAATAACAATGATAATGATGATATATATATATATATATATATATATATATATATATATATATATATATATATATATATATATATATACATATATATAACCAGAAAGAGGCGGATATCAAGAAAAACAATAACAAAGAAGAGAAAAACAAAAAACAACTGCTCGTCTTAATGCAGCACAACACAACAGCTTTGATGTCAAAGGCACGCACGAACGACAAAAGCCCATTTTGCGTAGGATTATCATTAGTGAACTTCCGTTTGACGTGTGTGGTCTCGATATTGGGAGTTTATAAACACAACTGGCAACTCGATTTTGGAAAGGGGGGGGTTGAAGTGGGCGATAGTTCAGTGCTGAAAGTCTCGGGTGGTTAATGGGTTTGACAAGTCCATTAAAGTCGCTTTATCCTTCTTTCTCTCTGTAAATGTATGAATGTCTCTCATTCACATATGCACACGCACATGCACACACGCGCGCACATGCACTCACACACATACACACATACAAACGCACAAGCGCACACACACACACACACACACACACACACACACACACACACACACACACACACACACACACACACACACATATATATATATATATATATATATATATATATATATATATATATATATATACATACATACATAATCCCATTCTTTTTCTCTCTTGCATGTTCTTTCCTTTCCTTCCACTTCTTTTTTCTCTCTCAGCACTTAATAATCGTTCAGTTTTGCCTTTGGCTTAGGAAAGGGATGTGTTGCTTAAATGCGAAAAGGTATTCGGAGATTGCTTTGCCCAAGGGAGCTACCCCGTCTGGAAAAATATAAAAAGAAGAAAAAGAAAGAGAAATAGAAGCACGTTTGAGTTTTCGGCTTGTCTGAGCATTCAATGTGCGTGGAAGCGTAGCGCCATCTTTTTCCTTCGGAAAGCCAAGAATAGGATACGGGCGCATTATATTTTTTGAACGATTTATCTAGATTGTTCACGAACGTATTTGTATTCAGCAACTGGTCTCACTTGCTAAAGAAGACATTCCCCATATCGTAGCAAACAAGATCGCTATATTTCAATTAACTCCTACTCGTTGATATTCAGAAACACGTTATTCGCAAGATCTGCATTTCCCCCCAAATGATGCACCAGTATCCCCCCACAAGAGAACGAGGGACGAGAATCAACTCAAGCGAGAATCCTAAGGCGCATAAATGCTCGCTTGACTGCATCTCCGCGTCCTCTCTGCTTATTAGGTGACTCGATGTGTTGGATGAGCCGCGTTTGGAAGACATGGTGGGCGAAGGAGGGGAGGTGGGAGAGGCGTCAAGTTATCCCTCTTACCCTTTTTTCCTTCTAGTTGTTTCCTCCTTGCATTTCATTTTTTTCTTACCTTTTCTTGCTTCTAGCCTGTTCTCCATATATTCATCCAATTTTTATCTTCATTTAGCCATTCCTACATCATATTTTATCCACCTTTTTTATTAATTTTTCTCTTTCCCCTTTTCATCTAATTGTTTCCTCCTTATTTGTCCTTTCTTCCTCCTATCCTTTCCTCCCTTCCAATTTTCAACCTGCTCTTTCATTTTTGTCACTTCCTATCTTCAACCCACCCTTTTCTCTTCCTCCTCCTTTCCTTACTCCCATTACCATCCTGCATTCACGACCCCTCCAAGTCAGGGAAACGCGATGCCAAAAATGCGACGACTTCTAGGGCCCCGTCAGGTTTACGGCTTCGCAGCTTCAAAAGAGTTTCGGATAAAGGTTTCACATGTTTCACACATGCAAGGATTCACTGGATTCGATGCTTCGCAAGTTCTGGATCCATATCCACTGTAAACAACGGTTATAAGAAAGGAAGAGGTTTATGAGGCACTTAAGAATAATCTCCAGGCGTTTGCGGGGGAAATGGTTGAAGAATGGCTGCCTTGTGCGAAGTCATGCAAATGATCTTGCTCCGAGATAAAAAGGAAATTCTTCTTTTATTAAATTCCTTGATAAAAAAAAAAACAGACCTCACTCACAAAAAAAAAAAGCAAAATGAAAGACATAACAAATGAATTATAATTGATAAATACATAAGCAATATAACAAATTATGAATAAAACATAGACACAACGAGAAAGAATAAAAAATAGCGACGCTACGGGTAAGATCAGATTCTTCATCAGACGACCTGACTAGACATTTAATCTGACTCGAAACGCCACCATATTCTGTTTCTTTCTTAGAGCATTGTATTTCATGTCACCCCAGTACACACTTTACTAACCTTTTTCAAAGGGAATTGCCAAATACCATCCCAACAAGCACTCGACCCCAAAGGAGAAATAAAAGACGGAGAACTGAATAATATCCTGCGAGAAATTGCGAAATCTAAGCGGTTACTGAGCCACGAAACTTGAATTTGATGAGTCGCTCGACCTACTT
>NW_028234433.1:15485358-15487858 GCF_977035675.1 Penaeus japonicus
TGTGGAATTTCGGATGGAAAGATCGAAATAGACATGGTTATTACAGTGATAATGATAATGGTATTGTCAATAATAATTACATTGATGATTATAGGAATGATAATGATAATGACAACGATAATTATGGCAATGACAATGATGATGACAATGATAATAGTAATGGCAATGATAATGACAAGGATAGCAATTATAATTTTAATGATATCTGATAATACTAAAAAATGATAACTGGTAATAAGGAATAATGATAATAATCATATCAATAACAATAAGGATAACAATAAAATATAATATTGCAGATAATGATGAGAAGGATAATAGTGACTAATAATACTGATATCAATATTCATGATCATATTACTCTCCAACTAAATTATCATCATGACTATTACTATCATTGACAATAATGGCAATAATGATTATACTGAAAACGATATTAGTAATAATGATTATGATAATGATAACAATGGTAATGATGATGATAAAAGGAGCAATAATAATGGTAATAATAATAATAGTATATCATTGATGATCATGATAATGAAAATAGAACCACACCAAAATTAAAGTGATAAGGATAATAATAATGATAGTAATTATGGTAATGATAATAAAAACAACGAAAAAGATAATGATAATGATTATAATGATAATGATAAAACTTATAATGATGATGATAATAATATTATAACGATAATACTGATAATAACGATAATGATAACGATAATGTTAATTCGATAATGATGATAATGATAACAGCAACCACAACTTCAGTAATGATGATATTGATAATATCGATGATGATAATAGGATACATTATCCGTGGTTAATACAATGTTCATAGAAGAATGTTGATAAGAAATGCAAAACTATCACTGTTTGCATCCGGATTGTAATGTGATGCAAATTGATCGGATTTGGAGATTGCATTATGGGTAAGGAAGTTGCTAGATTGCACAGTTTCTGATGTTTGTGTTTCTTTCTTGTTTGTTTCCTGGTTGTGTGTTTGCGTGCGTGCGTGCGTGCGTGCGTGTGTGTGTGTGTGTGTGTGTGTGTGTGTGTGTTTGTGTGTATGTGTGTGTGTTTGTGTGTGTATGTGTGTATGTTTGTGTGTGTGTGTGTTTGTGTGTCGTTGTGTATCTGTATATGAGTTGCTTTTTCTGCTTCTCTTTGTCTATCTAGATGTTTCTCTCTCTAGCTACCTGTCTATCTGTCTCTATCTCCCCCCCCCTCCTCCCCCTCTCTCTCTCTCTCTCTCTCTCTCTCTCTCTCTCTCTCTATATATATATATATATATATATATATATATATATATATATATATATATATATATCCGCTTTCCCATTCAACTCTCTTTTTTATAACTAAATTCATTAAAACGTTTCATCCGAATGTCTTTAGATTAGCTGTATAATCTTTATTCTGCAATTAAATCCCGCACATAAATTATGAGGGATAATGATCCTTGTTTCATTCTGGGTTCATTATTACGGTGTTCATGATTATTGGGAATTTGAAAAAAAAATGCATTTTTAAAATTTTCGCTATTTCACTCTTTCTCCATGTCTCCATTTGTAGCCATTTGTGTGTCTGTCTGTCTGTGTTTCTCTATCTCCCACCCCTTCTTTCTCTCTCTCCCTCCTTCCCTCTCTCTCTCTCCCTCCTTTCCTCCCTCCCTCCCTCCCTCCCTCCCGCCCTTCATCCCTGCCTTCCTCTCTCTCTCTCAAGAAAGTCTTTCCCGACAACACAACTCCTTTTCCAAAATGAAGAGCGCAAATCACCTTCACATAATTCCCCTTAAAAATCTAGAACGGAAAAAGGCGTAGGAAAGAAAAATTGATGACAAGGGTTGGAGCTGCAGCAGGACGGGGGGAGGGAGAGGGGGAGGGGAAGGGGGGGAGTGGTGGGTGCCATCTCCCCGAGCGATAATACAGAGTGATCGATAAAGCCGGGATAGTGGATGGGGCTTCCTTTTTCTACTTCGTCTTCTCGTTTTCAGCAGATCCTTTTTTTTTCTTCTTCTTTCAGTTTTATACACATTTTATTTTTCTTTGTTCTTAACCCTCTAATTGTTATTGTTGTTGTTCTCTTCCTTCTCCTGTACCTCATTTACCTCCTTTCACTCTCTCTCACTCACTCACTCTCTCAATCTCTCTCACTTTCTCTCTCTATATATACACACATACACACACACACACACACACACACACACACACACACATGTATACATATATATATATATATATATATATATATTATATATATATATATATATATATTATATATATATGTATATATATGTACATGTATATATTATATATATTTTATATATATATATATTTACATATAAATAAATAAATAAATATATATATATATATATACATATATATATATACATATATATATATATATATATATATATATATATATATATATATATATATATATATATACACACACACACACACACACACACACACACACACACACACACACACAC
>NW_028234433.1:15517858-15520358 GCF_977035675.1 Penaeus japonicus
GGGAGAGAAAGAGAGAGGAAGAGAGAGAAAGAGAGAGCTAGAAAGAGAAAATAGAGTGAGAAAGACAGAGACAGAGACAGAGACACAGAGAGAGAGAAAGAGAGATAGTACGCACACACGCACATGTATATGTATGTAAATATATTAATATTATATAATATATATATATATATATATATATCTATTATATTAATCATTATATAATATATATTTATATATAAATATATATATATTATATTATATATATATATATATATATATATATCTATATATATATATATACTAAATATATATATATTATATAAATATAATATATTATTATATAATTATTATTATTTTTTCTTTAATTATATATAAATATTAATCAATATAATTTACAAATATTATTAATATTTCATTTATAACTAAATTTATTAAATATATTAATTATTTAAAATTCTTTTTCACAATATATTTTTTATAATTTTATATTTTTCTTTTAAATAATATTATATTATTCTATAATATTTATTCTATTATATATATTTTAAAATATAAAAAAGAAAAAATAAAAAAAAAATATATTTAATTCATAAAAATTAAAATTTTAATATATTTTATTATTTAAATTTTTTTTTATTATAATTTTAAAATTTATATATAATTATTTAATATTATATAATATTTAATAAAAAAAAAAAAAAATTTTTCAAATTTTAATCTAAATTTAATATTTAAATATATAATAATTATATCATATTATAATTCAATATAAACTATAAAAAAAATATTTAATTAATTTAAATTAATTTGTTATTTAAATATATATTTCATAATAATTAACTTAATTTTAATTTTATTAAATATATTTATTTTATAAAATCTTTCTTTTAATATAAATATAAAATAATATAAAATATATTTATTATATATTAAAAAATTCTTCTTTTTAATAATATTAAATTATAATTTAATTTATATAATCTTCTTATATTTTATTAATCATATACTTTAATAAATTTTTTTTTATTATTATTAATAAAAAATAAATAATATATATAATTATTAATTATTAAAAAATTTAATTTTTTAATAATAACATTATTTATAATTTTAATATTTATTAATATACTATATCTATAAATATTTAACTATATTTTAAAAAAATTTTAATATAATAATAAAAAATATAATTTTTAATATAATTATTTTTATTTTTATATATATAAATTTTTGTAATCTTAACTATATTTATATTTAATATTTTTATAATAATTAATATTTATATACATTATCAAAAAAATTTTTTATATAATATTTTATTTAATATAATATAAATATATAATATATCTATTTAATATTTTAAATAATATAAAATAAATAATTTTATTTATTCTAATAAATTAATTAAATAAATTATAATTATAATCTATTAAATTATATAAATATTTATAAATGATAATTAAAATTTCTATTATATATTTTTAAAAAATTAATTAACTTTTTATAATTTTTTTTATAGATTTTTTTTTGTTTTTATAATTATTAAATATTATTTTTAAATTTTTATATTTTTTTTATATTATATTATTTATTTTTATTATTTAATATCTAATTTATTGTTTTATTTTATTTATTTTTTTATTTTTTTATTTATTAATATTGATAAAATTTTTTATATAATAATATATATATTAAATAATTTTATATATTAATTATTAATTTTATTTTTATATGCATATTTTTTATAATAATTATTTTTTAATATAACTTTTATATTATTCTATATATTAAATCAATTTTTATAAAATTTAATTATTTTTACTATTTAAATATTTTAATTTAAAAATATTACTTTTTATTTCAACATATATTAATATTTTATTTTTATTATATTTATTATATAATTATATAAGATCTTTATATTTAATAAATTATATTTATAAATTTTTTTTATTAAATTTAAATCGTCTTTTACAATATTATTAAATTATAATATATTATTATAAATATTTAATATAACTTATTATAATATAATATTCATATTTACATAAATATTTATTACTATATTCTTTCTTTAATTATTTCATAAATAATCAATAATATTTTAATTATAATAATATAAATTATATATATTAATACTAATATATTATTAATTTATCATCATTATTAATCTTTATTTAAATTTAATTATATATTAATATACTATCTTTTTCTATATTATATTATTAATTATTAAAATACTTATATTTAATTATTAATTTATTATTAAGTTTTAATAATAATAGACTTAATATATATATATTTTAAAATTTAATTAAATATTATTAATAATCTATATAATATTATTTATTATTTTATAAATTATCTAATAATATTTAATATTAATTTTTTATTTTTAATTATATTAATATATAATAATATAATTAATATATTTAATTATTTAATATTTTTGAGTGGTTTTGGGCCGGGCCCAAAGGGGATAAAGATTTCAGTATGTTGCACACACACACACAAAACC
>NW_028234433.1:15532858-15535358 GCF_977035675.1 Penaeus japonicus
TTTTTTCTCTACATGTCTTGCTTTCTTTCTTTTGTGTATCTACCAAATTATCTATATGTTTGTCTACCTCTGTATCTATCTATCCAGTTATCTGTTTATCTATTTAAAGGGTTATATGTGTCTCTATAAATCTATATAGTTGCCTATTTATCTAGCTATATACTTGGCTCTCTGTTTATCTTTCTTTCTCTATCTCTTTTCATTCTCTCTCTCTCTCTCTCCTTTTCTCTTATTCTCTCTCCTTCTATTTCTTTTTCTTTCTCTCTCTCTTAATTTCTTTCTTTCTCTCTCTCTCTTAATCCCTCTCTCTCTCTCCTTCTCTCTCTATCTGTGTGTAGGTGCGCGCGCGCGCGAGCGTACGTGTACGTAATTGTGTGTGTGTGCTTCTGCCTCTCTCTCTTTCTCTCTCTCTCTCTCTCTCTCTCTCTCTCTCTCTCTCTCTCTCTCTCTCTCTCTCTCTCTCTCTCTCTCTCTCTCTCTCTCTCTCTCTCTGTCTCTCTCTCTCTCTCCTTCTCTCTCTCTCTCTCTCTCTCTCTCTCGCTCTCGCTCTCGCTCTCGCTCTCGCTCTCGCTCTCGCTCTCTCTCTCTCTCTCTCTTCTCTTTTTTTCACAATCAGCTGTAAAAATATATTGCAGTAATCATTTAGAATCTATTCAAATGGGTTCACTAATTATTCCCAGTAGTATAATTACAGGAGCGAGATACTGTGCATTATTGAATGAATCAAGTATGTAAATCTAGCCCTGAATTTTCTGTAGTAATGAATACTACTTTTTAGTTTATTTATATAAAATGTTATACGTTGTGTAGCCTATTTTGTGAAGGTTTCATGCTGAACACTTTAAAATCAAAACAACGAAGGGAAACACAGGAATACGCACGAATATGCCGAAGGCCTTTTCGCTTTACTACTTTATCAGGGCATATTTTAAGATTAAATTATCATATCTTTAAATTAAATTTCAGTTACACAATGACATTTATTTTCACATTCTTCTCTGTCTGTCCATTCCAATCACCTTTATTCTTTCTCTCGCTTATCGTTTTTACCCTCCTCGAATTCATGACAGTACTATTATGTACAATTTATATGCACTTAATTCCTTCATCTTGTTTCTGAGAAGTCAGTTTAAGTTTGAAAATATTTTTGTATTCAAGCTGAATATTGATTTTCCGATATGCGTTGATTTCGGCGACATGATAATTGTGTTATATATATAACAGAGTATATATCAACCTAGAAAAAAAAAACAAAAAAAAAATTGCAGTTGTTCTGCTATAACTCGGTATGACCGGATGGAAACCAGGATGCCTCAGCTCAGCTCTGCACTAAGCCGTGCAATGTGCATTAGGCCAGGCTACGCATTAGCAATAGCTCGGGATATGATCATTGCTATGGTTCCGAAAACTCGAGCTATGACTGAATGCGCTGTGGTTGATCCTCTGTGTGAATTCATCGAAAAAGAATATTATTGACGAAGCATGAAGCTATGCGTTACTTTTTGCAGTATTTCAGAAGTAGCCCACAAGTTGTTAAAGATTAGATTACATAAGGCACAAGAATTTTATTCCGGTCTTCATGTCGCGAAGTATAATGAAGGTGACATTATCATACAACACACAATGAAAATGATAACATCATATAACACACTGTGAAAAAAAATAGTATTATATAACATGCATTGAAAAGGATAACATTACATAACACACAGTGAAAATTATAACATTATATAATACACTGTGAAAATTATAATACTATATAGCATGCAGTGAAAATGATAACATTTTATAACGCACAGTGAAATGTAAAGGGCTGATGAAGTCTTACAAAATTCATTCTACAATAAATTTACTTTGTTAAAGGAGCAATCTTTAAAACTGTTTGACACACCTTCGTGCAAGTGTGTGGAAAATGGCTGTTCTTGCCCTTGGGGCGGTAAAGCACGAAGGAATGGGCGGCCTCTCCTCGTTGATCAGAATTCCGAAGGACGAGCATATTTCAAAAGAGAGATCCGAGAGAGAGGGGGAAGGGTGGTATTACAACTCTTCTTGGCTGTAAGCCACTTGACCTGCCGTCCTGAACAGAGGGCAGGATTCCAGTGCCAACGAGTGGTGGTAATGACTATGTTCCAACCAGTCCATAAATGCGCAAGCGGAGAGTCGGTGGCCGAAACAGCAGCTGCAGAGAATGGGGAGGATTTATCAGAACACGGAAGAGCCGCAGTATTATGCTGGTCTTCGAGACGGAGCCATATTTTGATGTGTTCAAAATAATCTGGACTGTGATCTATTTACGGAATGGTTTAAATAACCTTTGATGTTGGTTTTATCTTTATTGATTATGCTATAAATGGCCTATCATGTGCAAAAGTAAAACACATCGTAGAGTACATGAAAAGAAATAAAATAAAATTGTTTAAGGTGACTTCTGCAGGGGATAAAACTTTTCCGAAATCCTGTTACGGAGGCTAGAAATAAAAGAATAAAAAAGTTTCAACCC
>NW_028234433.1:15542858-15545358 GCF_977035675.1 Penaeus japonicus
CTGACCGGGACTCAAACCCGAGCCGTCAGATTGACAGAACCGGCCCTAAATCCAATAGACCACACGAACCACTAAAAGAATCGTCTAACCAGATGCTTTACATCCATCATGGAAATCACCTATGTGCTCATAGCAGAGCAGTGATAGCAAGGTTTTACAGACAATTCCCGTGGGCACTCGGCAGCCCACATAGATATAATCTCGGTAATCTGATTAGGGACTTGAATTTCTGATTCATTGCTGCCGAGTGCTCACAAGAATTACATGTAAAACCTCGCTATCATTGCTCTGCTAAGAGCATATAGGTAATATCCATGATGGTTGTAAGGCGTCTGGTTAGACAATTCTTTTAGTGGTTCGTGTGGTCTATTGGATTCAGGGCCGGGTCTGTCAATCTGACGGCTCGGGTTCGAGTCCCGGTCAGGGAGGTAAAATTTGTATTTCTATATTAAATGCGTTACTGCATTCTACCATCTTTCTCATATCGAGATTACTTATAGATCAGAGATTAAATTTCACAGACTGGTAAACAATACCAAGAGGTCGAACTACACAAAAATCATTGAGAAAAAAATATCACAATGAACAAGTAGGTGAATGAAATTCATAAAGTAAAAAAAAACTATAACTCCCGCCAAAAAGGCAATAAAAATGTTAATTCATCTTAAGATCGCCTTTTATAGATTTTTGCTTTATCTATAATTCTCGTCCTACTATAAAAACATCTTTTTGGTTCATCGACGAAAATAGAATACTAATATATGGCCCAATGCATCGGAGGGATTTCAGTGATAAACATATTTTTTCCTTTGTATAATTTTCTTTTATTTACTTTCTTTTCTTTTATGTGTTATAGTAAAACACATCCGTATACATTCTGTTTATAAACTTTGATATGTTGACTATGCCTCTTCAGCACTGCCAACAAGTCTAAATCATAATTTCAATAACGTCCAAATGCGTGTTTACAACCTGGCTCCCATTATCACCTGAAACATGGGAAGGGAGAACGTCTGTAAATCACTTTTATTGGATATTTTGTTGCCTTACGTTAATGGTCCCCGTCATTAGCTGCTTACGCTTTTCTCCAATTCACACCATTGGCTGATATCGGTCGTCTGATTTACATTCAAAAGTGAGAATGAAAATTATGATAAGAAGTAACGACAAAGTATACTATCTTGTATTGATTAATGACTTACTTTTATTTACATATTCGTATTTGTATATATGTATGTATATATATATATATATATATATATATATATATATATATATATATATATATATATATATATAAAATATATATATATATATATATATATATATATATATATATATATTTTTATATGTATACACACACACACACACACACACACACACATATATATATATATATATATATACATATACATATATATATATATATATATGATATATGTAAATATACATAAATACATATATAAATAAATATAAATTATATATATATATATATATATATATATATATATATATATATATATATAAACACACAACTATATAAATCTATTATCATTATCATTAACATTATTATTATCACTTTCATTTTATTATTGTTATCAGTAGCATCATTATTATCTTATAGTTATTTTCATTGTTGTTAATATCGTTATCTTTATTACTATTATCATAATCATTTTCATTTTTTATCATTATCTTTATTATTCTAAGTAGTTATAGTATTATCATTATGATAATTGTTATTATCATTATTGTTGTTATTTTCAGTAAAACAGCCGATTTCTAACTTTGGCTTTTGAATGTCTAATACAGTAAGTACAGCCGGAATATAATCTATTTACATTACATTATTGGTCGCAGATTTTAAGATTGAAATAATTGATTGAAATGTTTCCTCGACTGGCAGAAATCCAGGAATTGGTCGCGAGAACTCCTGGATATTGTGATGTCACTGGCAAACTTTCCTGTGAAAATATCTCTCCGATCTGGTAAGGGAGTGACGATCAGTTAATTCAGCGCAACGAGACGGGAAGCGTAGTTGGATCAGAGTATAATACGTAGAGGTCTTTTCTGCGATCTTTCGAGTTTGTTTCGAAATTTTGGTGATGGACGAATGCCAAAGTGGGGCTCCGTTTTCACTGATAGCTCGTATGAAGCTCGTGCGTAATGGGATTACTCTTACTGGGCTGCGATAAAATGTTTTCTGTTTGATCATATAATTTTATTTTCTCACAATGTCGAACTATTTTTCTGGTATTAGTGAACTATTTCGGTTGACTGACCAGATTGAGCTCGGAGGAGAGACTCATATCGTCCATATATATATACATATTTTTTTATGTGGGGGACATCTTACTCATTAAACAATATTGAGAATAATAAAGGGTTGAAGAAAGTGCTTTGTGGGACATTGCAATGCAACTCGATTTCATCATCAATTTGGTTGTTTGTTCAAGTTCTCTGGAAGAGGAGGTCAGTGAAATCGCAGGGAAATAATTTT
>NW_028234433.1:15587858-15592858 GCF_977035675.1 Penaeus japonicus
AGATAGATAGACAGATATAACGAAGCGAAATAGCATATAGATAAAGATATATGTATAATATATATATATATATATATACTATGTTATATATATACATATATATATATATAGTATGTATAAATATAAACTATATATAAATATATATATATATATATATATTCTATACATAATATATATATATATAAATATAATATATATATATATAATATATAATATCTATATTAATATATAAAATAAAGATATGTACGATATTATGCATATATATATATATATATATCTATATCTAAATCTATATATATATTTATATATATAAGTATATATAAACATATATATATATACAATATCTAATCTATATTCCTATATCTATCTATCCATCTATATATATATATATACATATATACATATATCTATATCTATATCTATATTATTAATATGAATATAAAATGATACTTATTTATATACATATACATAAAATATAATATATATATATAAATATATATATACTATAATTATATATATATATATATACATACAATATATCTATTATATATATATATATATATATATATAACATATAATATATATATATACATATATATATACATATCAATACATATCTAAATACACTAAAAATAATATATATATATATATATATATATAAATATATATATATATATCTATACATATATATATATATATATAATATATATATAAATAATATAATATATAAATATAAGTCAATAAATATAATATATGTATATATATACATATCATATATAAATATATGTATGTATATATATATATATCTATAATATATTATATATATAGAAGTGTGTTTGTGTGTGTGTTTGTGTGTGTGTGTGTGAAGTGTTTTATTTGATATTTTTTTGTTGTTTTTGATGTTTATATAGAATATAAGATATATATAGATATTTTTATAATATTTGGATATGTATATATATATGTAGATATATGTATGTATATATGTATATATATATATATAAATATATATATTATATAATAATACATTATAATTATATATATTATATATATATATATATATATATATATATATGTATAATATATATATATATTTATATTTATATATATATATATATATTAATAATACAATTATTTATATATATATATATATATATATATATATAAAAAATATATAATATATAAAATATATCTATATATATAATAATATACATAAATATATATATAAATCTATATATCTATAAAAAATAAATATATATAATCTATATATCTATATAATGTATCATTATACAAATCAATATATATAAATATATATATATATAATATATATTATAAAATATATATATATATAATTCTATCACCCCAACATACACATGAATATATAACTATATAATAATCTAACAATCTCTATATATCAATCAATATCTAACTATCTCAATCACACACTGACATATATCAACAACAAAATAAACTCTAACTCACTAAAACTAACTTACTACACTCTCTCTCACACAACACACACACACTCCCACCCATAAACACTCTCTCACAACACACACACACAAACCTCAAACACACGACAGACACACAATACTCAGTCACTATCTCTCTCAAACTATAACAACAATCAAAATCAAACACTTTGCCCCGGACGCATCCCCAATTGCAGCCAGAAATGCCCCTTTCTTATCTGTCATCTAATTGCAAGATGATGAAATTCGGGTATGTTGCGTTCAGCCAATTATCAAGAACCTCTGAAATGCATCTTCGCCTCGGAAAGCTATTATAATTTTCTATTCATTTACTCCTTATCCTCTTCCTGATCTCTCCGTTTATCATCATCCCCTTTGCACACCGCTTCAATGCCGGAAAAGATGATAGTATCTTTCGTTATTAACAAAAGAATTCTGATCATGTGAATTAAATGAAAAAAAAAAATATTTTTATCTTATTCATAACAAGCATTAGGTTTTGTACCCTCTATTGTTGCAGTGTTGGTTGGGGAGCTATTGCAATTAGGTGGTCATTGCAAATTTTACTTCCGTAAGAAAAATACCCACAGAAATATTGGGGAAAAAAAAAAAAATTTGTTTTTTTATATTTTGTTGATTATGCTTGATTACTGAATGATTATGCAACTACTTTCTTTGTGTATTTAAATAACTTGCTATTCAGCTTTCGTCTATTCTTATACCTTTGTAAGTATTAAAAAAAAAATCTTTTTGAGAAATGTAATGGTTGCAGAAGTCAACATTTCTCTCAATTCCATTAGTGTATTTTGATTTAGCATTGTGTGATTTTATTTTGCTTTCGTAGAAATGATGAAATAAGTAAATATCTAAGAAGCTAAACAAACTTATTTTTGACGCAACAGTTGATTGTATTTTCCTTGGAAGTTTTCAGGAATCAAACAATCAAAGGAATGATATTATATCATGATAGTGAGAGCAATAATGATAATGATAATACGGATGATAACAATGATACTATCACTACTACTACCCCTTTTACTGCTATTGTTATTTGTAGTAATAGCAGTGATAATGATAATGATAATAATGATGATGATGATTATGATAGTAATAACAGTCATTATGATAGTAATAGTAACAATGATATTAATCATCATCATTATCATCATTATCATTATCATAATCATTATTATTATCATTATTGTCATCATTACCATTACCATCATCATTATTATTATCATTATCATAACAATAATAATGGAGATAAATGTTGACGATAATAAAGATAATAACAATGTTAATGATAAAGAATATATTTCTAAGGATAATAATAATGATAATAATGATAGCTATAGCACCTTTATGATAATAATGATGGTAATGATAACGATAACAGTTATAATGACTATGATGATTATAGTAATGATAGTAAGAACATGAATAATTCTTATCACTATGCTTATCATCATCGTTATCATTATCATCATTATCATTATGGTAACTATTATCATTATCAACAGCCTTGTTATTACCATTATTTTTATTGTCTTTATCATCATCATTATCATTACTATTCTCATTATCATTTTCATCATTATCAACATCATCATTACCATTATAATAATGATAGTAATAATAATGATAATAATGATGATGATGATAATGATAAAATGATGATGATAAAGGCAATAATAATGATAATGATCATAACAATAATCATATCAATAATAATGATAATGATAACAATGGTAATAATAATAATAATGATAATGGTGATAACAAAGAGGGTGCTAATAATAATCCTATCAATAATAATGATAATAATGATAATTATGATAATGATAATAAAGATAAAAATAACAATAATATTGATAATGATGCTAATAATAATGATGATAATAGAAATGATAATAATGATAATTATGACAATAATCATGAAAGCAATATTGATGATAATGATGATGCTTTTATCAATAATGATAATAATAATATCAGTAAAGAATACGGGGGGGGGGGGGGGACACAATGAAATAAAGATGGGTAATTAAATCTAACAGTATTGAGATAGTGTATAAGATAAAATGATATTGAGGATAATGATATATATTATAATAAAAAGATATTTATTGATTGTGTATTTTGTTGTAGAGTTTTTTGGTGTTGTTGGTGGTGTTTGTAGGTGGTTTTATTGTGATTTTGGTGTTTTTAGTGTGGTTGTTTTTGGTGTGGTGTGTATTGTTGTCGTTTTTGTTGGTGTGTGGAATGTTGTTGGTGTTGTGTGTTTGTTAATTGGTAGGTGGAATGTTTATTGTTGGTTGTTGTGTTGTTTTGTTGGGTGTTGTTGGTTGTGTGTTGTTTGTTGTTGGTGGTGGTGGTGTAGGTGTTGTTTTTGAGGGGTGTTTGGGTATTATTGTGGTTGTTATTGGTGTTTTTGTTGTTAAATGTTGGTTTTTTTTGGTGTGGTGTTGGGTTGGTTTTGTTGTGTTGGTGGTTGGGTTTGTTGTTGTTGTTTGTGTGTTGTGGTGTTGTTGTTGGGTGTTGTTTTTGTTGTTGTGTTTTTGTGGGTTGGGTGTTTGTAGGTGTTGTTGTGTTTGGTGGTGGTGGTTGGTGAAGATGTGTGATGGTTTGTTGTTATGTTGTGTTGTTGTTGTTGATGATGTTGTTGATATGATTATGTTGTTGTTATTATTATTTTGTTTGTTTTGTTGTTGTTTTTGTGGTTTTTTTTGTTTTGTTGTTGATGGGTTTGGTATTTTTGTTGTTGTTATTATTGTTGTTGTTAAAATGTTGGGGTTGTTGTTGGTTTATTGTTGTGTTTGATTTGTTGTTGGTGTTGTTGGGATTGTAGTTGGGTTTATTGTTATATTATTGTTGTGTTGGTATTTTGGGTGGTGTTGATGGTGTGTTGTTGTTTTGTTGTTTTGTTGTTGTTGTTGTTGGTGTTGTTGTTGTTGTTGGTTTGGTTTGTTGTTGTTGTTGTTGTTGTTGTTTTTTTGTTGTTGGTGGTGTTGTTATTGGTGTTGTTGTTGATTGATTGTTTTGTTGTTATTGGTGTTTTGTTGTGTTGTTGTTGTTTTTGTTTTTTGGTTGTTGTTTTTGTTGTTGTTTTGTTGTGTGTTGTTGTTGTTGTTGTTGTTGTTGTTGTTTTTTTGTTGTTTTTGTTGTTGTTGTTTTTGTTTTTGTTGTTGTTGTTTGTTGTTGTTGTTGTTGTTGTTGTTTTTATTGTTTTTTGGGGTTTTTTTTGTTGATATTTGTTGAATTGTTTTGTGTGGGAATTTAGAATAATATATAATTTAAATTAAGGGTTGATTAGAATTTATGAGAGAAGATTAGACTGGGAGACGAAAACACGTGAGGGCGATATTGCGCGTCCCAGCCAAGTGGAAGGCGCGAGAAAGTATGTCTCGGTCAGCGCTGGACTTCCTTTCTTTACTAAACACACTAACCGCAGGGTATCGATCATTGATGTGTACTATCTCACTGATTATATATTCATAATCTTTGTTTAGTTATTTATTCCTTTTTTTT
>NW_028234433.1:15620358-15622858 GCF_977035675.1 Penaeus japonicus
TTAAAATCTAAAACCGTGACAATTTCAAACACAAGTATACATAATCTCACAAAAAAAGCTGATCTAACTGTCTGGATTCTTGGCAATTTCATAGTCAGTGTCCAATCAGAGTCTCCTACTCTGAGATGTCTTATAGAGAGGCCAGGCAGACAGAGAAACTTTGGCCAGTTAGCCCTAACAATGTGGAGGGAAACTTTTAATCCAATACTGTTGTTTATTGGAGTGTCATTCTTTGTGTTTTGGGTCGAGGTACTGGGTTCTCTTTGTATATATCTGTCTCTCTATCTCTATCTCCATCTCTATCTCTGTCCCTATTTCTTTGTCTCTGTCTATGTCTATGTCTATGTCTATGTCTATGTCTATGTCTATGCCTATGTCTATCTCTATGTCTATTATATGTCTATTCTATGTGTATGTGTATGTGTATGTGTATGTGTATGTGTATGTGTATGTGTATGTGTATGTGTATGTGTATGTGTATGTGTATGTCTCTGTCTCTGTCTCTGTCTCTGTCTCTGTCTCTGTCTCTGTCTCTGCCTTGGTCTCTCTCTCTCTTTCTCTAACTCTATCTCTCGAACTTTCTTTAGCCCTCTCACACACTCTCTCTCTCTTTCTCTTTTTTCTCTCTCTAACTCTCACTCTCCCGTTATATCTCTTACACACTAACTCTAACTCACACATACACTCACTCTCTCTCTCACTTTCACACACACACACACACACACATTTTCTCTCTCTCTCTCTCTCTCTCTCTCTCTCTCTCTCTCTCTCTCTCTCTCTCACACACACACACACACACACACAAACCTATATACTTTTCATCTATCCGTCGGTTTAAGTATTCTTGCAGTCTGTCTATTAACCTTGCCGTTAATATTCCTGGCAATCTGTCTCTTAGTGTCTATTAGTGTCTTCAGTCAAACTGTCTATCACCTTTATGTTAATCTTCCTCTTGACAGTCTATCAACCTACCTATTCATGTCTCTTGAAATGTCTGCTACTCTGCCAATCCATCTGTCAGTATGTCTGTCAATCTTTATTAATCTGCCTGTTAATGTCTGTTAGTCTAATTACCTGCCTGTTAATCTCTCTTACATCCCATCTATAGATATAACCCATCTATATCTAAGCACCCCTTCATCCTCCTCCCTTCAACAGCTCCCCCTTCGCCGCCCTCACCCAAAGAAGGACCCGACGATGGTGGCGACCCCGAGCGCTATGATCTCCTGTGTGGCATCGAAGGTCCTCCCCTTCGCAAAGGCGCTCACGACGGCGATCTGGTCGAGGATGGCGATGAACGGAATCATGACCACGCCCACGCCTATGTCGGACATGATGTCGGTGAAGGTGAGAGTCTGGTTGTTGGCCTCGATGCTGAAGGGCGGCAAGGCGGCGGGTGGAATTCCCGGCTCGACGAAACCTGGCGGGGAGGTCGGTTACTTCGTCAAAATGTAAACAGAGGGGATTTGGATACGGAGTTCATTGTGACTGAGGTAGGAAAGGTATGGATGAGAATGAATTGTTATGATTAAGGCGTTTTGTTATACAGGACTGAATGAGTGGAAGGCAGATAATATTAGTAACAATGATGATAATTAATAGGGGAATATAATTAACAGTATTTCTATAAGATATCTATAATATCTAAACTTCTACCGGAAAGAGAAACAAGCCATATATATAATCGGTCATGAATGTATATATTGAAATAAATAAGGAAGAAATATACAACATATTGCACTGCCATTCATACCATACCTCATGTCTATCAACCACCACTCACTTAATTCCGCAAAAAATGCGAACATGATAACTCACTTTCGCCCTCGGTTATGTTCATGACATTTCCAAAGTCCAAATTAATAACGCCATATCGGCTCATGGTAGGATGCACATGCTGTAATTAACAAACATCCAGCCACCCCCCCCCCTCAGCCCCCCAACCCCACCCTACCCTTACCCCCAGCAATACGTTGTGCATCCCAATGAGAATAGCCATGAGTCAACATTTGCAATAATTCGTCATAAGTGAGAGAGCATTTGATTTTCCCCAAGACTGGTCGGACACAGAAACGTGAGTCAGCAGTTGTCTGAAGATGCGTTTAAAGAAATTGATTTTAAGTATTTGTGTGGGTAGTTATCCGCGTTTGAGTGTGTGTGTGTGTGTGTGGGTATGTGTGTGTGTGTCTGTATGTGTGTGTGTGTGTGTGTGTGTGTGCCTGTGTCTGTCTGTGTGTGTGTGTGTGTGTCTGTGTGTGTGTGTGTGTGTGTGTGTGTGTGTGTGTGTCTGTGTGTGTGTGTGTGTGTGTGTGTGTGTGTGTGTGTGTGTGTGTGTGTGTTCTCATAAGCTCGTCTTTCCCGTACGCCTTTTAGAATAATTGATTGATCTAATTTTAATGAGAAAAAAGTGCAAGGGAACGCTTTAAACGATATTACAACGTTTACTTTTCATTAGCAAACACCTTACTTCAAAGAATCATAGCAGAGGATTATATTGCAC
>NW_028234433.1:15635358-15637858 GCF_977035675.1 Penaeus japonicus
CACAAACAAACATACACACACAAACACGCACACAAACACACACACACATAAGGCCTTCCCTGCAGCTCCAGCTCATGTCCGAAGGTTTTACAGGTTGAGCCCCGACGTATTGTTGTTTCTCGGCGGAAAAGGGCAAAATTTGGAGAGAAAATGGATGGAAGTTTAACGGCCAATAAACCCCATGTCCGTAAAACCTTTTCCCTGGAGAACAGAAGCAGGGAAGAGCGACAGAGATAAAGAAGGATGGAGTTGAATGGATAGGTTAGTACTGATGGATAGGTAGGTAAGAGAGACAGATAGGGGTGAGAGGTAGATGGACAAATGGTTTGGGGGACGGACACATAGATAGAGGGATGGATAGATAGATGGTGTCTGAAAGAAATGGAGAGAGAAGGTGTGAGTGAGTGAGAGAAAGAGAGAGGGGGTAGAGAGAGAGAGAGCAGTAGAGGGAGGGGGGGGGGGAGAGAGAAAGAGAGAGAAAGAGAGAGAGAGAGAGAAGAGAAAGAGAAAGAGAACGAGAAAGAGAGAGCAAGAGAGACAAACAGACAGACACAAAGACACACAGAAACAAAGAGAAAAAGAGACATAGCTAAACTTGGGGAAGAGAGAGAAAGACAAACATAAAAGCAAGCAGGCAAACAGACAATCAGACAGCAATAAAAGACGAAGGGAGCGAAATCTATCGTTCACCCAAATGTACACAACTGAAGGGATCCCAGAAGATCTACAATGCTTCCAATTTCATTAGTGCTGCCATTGCGTTTTCCTCCCACGCAAGACATGGCCCCGTGTAGGCGATACATATTCTTTTTTTCTCTCTCTCTCGCACACTCTGTCAATCTACCCTAGTTCTATCTTCATCTTTCTTTCTCTCTCTCTCTCTCTCTCTCTCTCTCTCTCTCTCTCTCTCTCTCTCTCTCTCTCTCTCTCTCTCTCTCTCTCTCTCTCTCTCTCTCTCTCTCTCTCTCTCTCTCTCTCTCTCTCTCTCTCTCTCTCTGTAACGCAAACACTGGGACCCGCCCATCCCCAATCAGCCCGCCAATAGGATAACAATTTAAACATCTAAATACATTCCGCTATGGAAAAAATCCCCGAAAAAAAAGACAAACAAGCTAAAATAATCTAGGAAGATAATCAGAGAGAAAAAGCGAAAAAAAGAAAGAAAGACAAAACCACAAAGAAAAAAAGGGGAAAAAGAAGAAATAGAAAAGGGAGTGAAATAAAGGAGAAGAAATTTCAAACCGAGCATGGAGGCGGCGCGACCCTCCCCTTTGGCCACACCTGGTTTTAGATATATGAGCTTTAAGCCTTTCTACCTACCCGCTCACCTCCTCCTCCTCCTCCTCCTCCTCCTCCTCTTACTCCTCCTTCTATTCTTACTCCTCCTTCGGCTCTTCCTCTTGCTCATCTCCTCCTTCTTTTTCTCCTGATTCTTATTCTTAGTTTCCTTCTGCTATTTTTTATTTTTCTTCTTTTTTCTTCTTCTCCTCCTTCTTCATCTCCTTCGTCTTCTACTTATTCTTCTCCTGCTCCTCCCCTCCCCCCTCTCCACATCCTCTTCCTCCTCGTCCTCCTCAAACACCACCGCCACCTCCTCCTCCTCCTCCTCCTCTTCTTCTTCTTCCTCCTCCTCCTTCTCTTTCTCCTCCTCCCCCTCCCCCCCCCCTAACCCCCCTACCCCCCTTCCTACTCCAACACCCCCCTCCTCCTCCCTTCCTCCTCCTCCTCCCTCCCCCTCCCCCTCCCCCCTTCCCCCCTCCTCCTCCTCCTCCTCCTCCTCCTCCTCCTCCTCCTCCTCCTCCTCCTCCTCCTCCTCCTCCTCCTCCTCCTCCTCCTCCTCCTCCTCCTTCTCCCCCTCCTTCTCCCCCTCCTTCTCCCCCTCCTTCTCCCCCTCCTTCTCCCCCTCCTTCTCCCCCTCCTTCTCCCCCTCCTTCACCCCCTCCTTTTCCCCCTCCTCCTGCTCCTTCTTCTCCTCCTTCTCCTCCTTCTCACCCTCCTCCTGTCCCTCCTCCTGCTCTTTCTGCTCTTCCATCTCCTTCTCCTCCTCCACCAACTCCCCTTCTTGCTCCTCTTCTCCCCACCCACCCCTCCCCACCCTGCACTCCACTTCAAAATTCTTCCAGTCCACTAGATCGGAACGGCGAACCATCTGACTGTCTCCCCATGACCACAAAGGTGCATGGGGGGGATGGGGGGAGTGGAGGGAAAGGGGGGAGAAGGGGGGGAGAGTGGAGGGAAAGAAGGGAGGGGAAGAGAGAAGGGAAAAGAAGAATGCATGAATGGAGGGGATGCGAAGATGTGGTAGGGGTAGAGGAGGGGGATGAAGGAGAGGGGGAGGGAGGAGGACAAGATAAGAGGGGTAGAGAAGGAGATGGAATTAAGGGGAAAGGAGAATCTAGTCGGGGAAGGACTAAAGGGGAGCGAAGAGGGGGATCAGAGGGGAAGAGGGGAGGTAGAGAGGAAAGGGGAAAGATGCGAAGAAAAGGTTCATGCAGGAGGT
>NW_028234433.1:15650358-15652858 GCF_977035675.1 Penaeus japonicus
ATGTTGTCATTGTTATGCTGCACTTGTTACTACGGTATGTTTTTTTTTTTTACATTTCTATGTTGTTACGGTGTTGTGGTTACTAAACTGTTTTGTTTTTATTGCTCTAACATGTGTCATCATTAATATCGTTATCATAATTTGCAATAATGTTATTATCAATATAACCATCACTAACATAATTATAATTAGTGGTACCAGTATTCTATCTATCTTTATTATTACTATTACCATTAATACTAATACTATTATCATCATCACTATTTTTGTTATTTTAATTATCATCATTAATGCGACTACTGATGCGATTATTACTATTATAATCTTTGTCAGTATAACTATCATTATGATTATCAGTGTTTTTTGTCATCATTATCGTTCTTTTTTACGACCATTATAAATATAATTGACAAACATAATATCGTAATTATCAAGAATATCATCATAATTACATGAAGCATATCAATCAAGATGAATTACGTCATCACTATCATAACCACCATTATTCACAATATATATTTTTTATTATTACAACCAAAATTGTGTTAAAAATATGAATCTGAAAAAATAGAGCTTTCAGATTGGACAAATTGGCTTGATTTTCTTCAGAGAGAATGGTAGATTGATACAGAGGGAGAGGAGGAGGGGGGAGTGGGGAGAGGAAGGGAGACAAAGAGACACGAAGGTAGACAGATAGTGTGGATAAATACACACACAGACACATACACAAACATACGCACATACACACACACACACACACACACACACACACACACACACACACATACATACATATATATATATATATATATATATATATATGTATATATGTATATATATGTATATATATGCATATATATATATATATATATATATATATATATATATATATGTATGTATATGTGTGTATATATGTATATATATATATATATATATGTATATACATATATATATATATACATATATATATATACATATATATATATATATATATATATATATATACATATAAATATAAGTAAAGATATATTCCGAGACACTCTTTTCATTTGAGCGTTTGAATTTCCAGACAAAGAAGGCCCCTGCCATTCCCCGGAAACAGGTCGCCTAAATGATAAACTGAAAAGACATAAGCGTTCTCCGAGGAAATAAAAATATGATATGCAGCGAGGCCATTCATTTCTCTCTCGCAGGATAGTGAGTATTGAAAGAGTGAGTGAGAGAGAGAGGGAGGAAAAGAGTAAGAGGGAGAGAGATTAAGAGAGAGAGTGAGGGAGAAGGAGAGGGAGAGGGAGAGGGAGAGGGAGAGGGAGAGGGAGAGGGAGGGAGGGAGGAGGGAGGGAGGGAGGGAGGGAGGGAGAGAGAGAGAGAGAGAGAGAGAGAGAGAGAGAGAGAGGAGAGAGAGAGAGACAGAGAGAGAGAGAGAGAGAGAGAGAGAGAGAGAGAGAGAGAGAGAGAGAGAGAGAGAGAGAGAGAGAGAGAGAGAGAGAGAGAGAGAGAGAGAGAGAGAGAGAGAGAGAGACAGAGAGAGAGAGAGCGAGAGAGAGAGAGAGAGAGAGAGAGAGAGAGAGAGAGAGAGAGAGAGAGAGAGAGAGAGAGAGAGAGAGAGAGAGAGAGAGAGAGAGAGAGAGAGAGAGAGAGACAGAGACAGAGACAGAGAGAGAGAGCGAGAGAGAGAGAGAGAGAGAGAGAGAGAGAGAGAGAGAGAGAGAGAGAGAGAGAGAGAGAGAGAGAGAGAGAGACGCATTAATCGGCCTATAAGATACTTATTTCCAGTATACATAAAATACAGTAAAATGCGTCCAATACGCTCATATCACGGACAGAAGCCCAGACTCCGAGGACTAGCCAGCACAGATATTCAGTTTGTGTTAATAATGATATTACATATACAGTAATACAGTAATGGTTAGGCTCAAAGCTGTATCCTGGTGAAGCTCAGAATATTTCAGCCAGCAGAACCCAAGATATTTTAACATCGCATTATACATAAACGTCTGTATACATCAGTGGGAAATTTCAAAAGAATTCCAAGTGCCATTTGCATTGAACAAACACCAAAAGGAAAAAGATGGTGTGCACTTCAGTCGCTATGTACAGCATCACAAAACATCAGGGGAAACACGAACTACAAGTCGTATGCTTAAAGAATTGTGGAATCGCAAATCTGTTCTCAACACAGCGTTGTTATGCCAAGAAACCTTTCCGTTCGAAGTAAACTGAAAAAAACACAAATTTCTCTCTCTCGGTAATGTAACATGCGTGTGTATTCGCCATGTTTAAATCACACGCCGCTAAACTTATGTCATGGATACCAACCCTACCGATGAGATTTATGCAAGGGTGGCTAACCTATTTTGTTTAGTTTGCTTTAGTTTTTGCGATAATTTAAACATAACACGTTTCTCGGACTCATTTCCTTCAAGCATACGACTAATATACATTTAATTTGTTTCCATCAACAAACCACGTGGCGTAATGCAATACTGTCCAGGGTGCG
>NW_028234433.1:15671074-15676074 GCF_977035675.1 Penaeus japonicus
TGGGGGGGGGGGGGGTGGGGGGGGGGGGGGGTCCTCGCGCTTTCTCTCTTCCTCTCTCTCTCTCTCTTCTCTCTCTCGCTCACCTCGCGCCTCTCTCTCATCTCTCCTCTTCTTCTCATCTCTCTTCTCTCGCTCTCCTCTCCTCTCTCCTCTCTCTTCCCTCCTCCTCCTCTCTCTCTCGTCTCTACTCGTCTCTCTCTCCCTATATATATATATTAAATATATCTTATATATAAAATATATTGATTATAGATATATATATATATATATATATAAACTATGTATAGATATATTTATGCCATATATATAGTTATATATATATAATCTAGATATATAGATATATATAGATATTTTTATATATATTTATATATAGATATATATATATATATATATATATATATATATAGATATTATATCTTATATATAATATGCATAGATATAATTATACATATATATATATATATATATATATAATATAATATATATATATATATAATATTACCTACCCATCTGAACTCTCGAGCCTCTTTCTTGGTCTCTCGCCCGCCCCTTCTTGCGACACTCTATCTATCTACTATCTATTCAACTATCGATCTATCTCTCTCTCTGCTGTAGCCCGCGCACCGCGTCTCTCTCACCTCTATCACTATATTGATCAATCATATAGCCGAGCTATCCTTGCTATCCATCCATCCCTTCTTAATCTAGTTATCTATCATTGCTATCTATTCATCTATCTTGCCTACCTATCTATCCATCTATCTATCTATCAATTATTCTATCTATCTATCTAATCTATCTATCTATCTATCGATTCTCTATCTCTCCTGGTTCCTTCCGTACCTCTGACCCCATCTCTCTCTCTTCTCTCTCTTGGTTCCTCGACCACCCCCCCCTCTCTGTTCTCTTTTGGTTGCCCTAAACGCCGCCCTCTCGCGCGCTCTCTCACTCTACTCTCTTCTCTCTCTCTTCTCTCTCTATCTCATCTTCTCTCTCTCCTCACTTCTCACTCATTCTCTCTCCCTCTCTCTCTCTCTCTCTCTCTCTCTCTCTCTCTCTCTCTCTCTTCTCTCCTTGTATCACATCACTTCCTTCCTAGACATGAAAAAGTCCCCCCATCCTTCTCTCTCCTTCCCTTCCCCCCTCCCCCTCCCCCCTCCTATCCCTCTTCCCTCCACCCCCTCCCAGCCTACCATGCTCATTATCACTTAATAAAGCACAAAAACTTTAGCCGACTAACCTCCATTCTCCGTACACACAGTCTCCCTCCTTCTCTCCTTCCCCCTACTTCTCCTCCCTCCTTCACTCCATCCCCCCCCACTACTCCTCCCTCCTTCCATGTCTCCTTCCCTTTCTCTCTCTCACTCTCCTTTTCTTTCCTCCCTCCCTCTTTCCTTCATTCCTTCATTCTCTTCCTCCTCCTTCTCTCCTTCCTACCTCTCCCTTCCTCTTTCCGTAATTCTTTCCCTCTCGTATATCCCTATCGCCTTCCCTTCATCCCTCTCTCCCTCCCATTCCCTCCCTCCAACTTTTCTCCCTCCCTCCCTCCTTTTCCCTATCTCAATCTCTCCCTCCCTCCTTCTCTTCTCTTTCCTATTCCTCAGTCCCTCCTTTCTCCCTTCCTTACTCCCTCCTCCCCTTTTTCTTCTCTCTCTCCAACTCTCCAACCATCCCCCCATTCCCTCCTGCCCACCGACTTTCAGCTTCCCTCCCTTATTTGCTACTTCCTTCCCTCCCTCCTTCTCTCCAACCTTCTACCCTCTCTAATTCCCTCCCTCCCTCCCACCCACCCTGCCACCAACTCCCCACCCTCCCACCTCCCTTCCCACCAACCTCCCTCCCACCTCCCACCAACCTCCCACTCTCCCTTCCCACCCACCCACCAACCTCTCACCCTCCCTCCCTGCCTCCCTCCCCACATATTAGGCTAGCTTGGCCCTCATCAACTCACGCCAGAGCCCAGAGGAGCCTAGAACATTCTAAATGACCTCCTTGATTGCCGAGGGGACTCCGCATGTGTGAACAGAATGAGGAGTGAGGCCGAGTTGGAGGGGAACGCGGGGGGGAGAGAGAGAGAGAGAGAGAGAGAGAGAGAGAGGGGGAAGAGAGAGAGAGGAGAGAAAGGGAGATAGAGGAGAGAATGGAGGAGAGGATGAGGATGAAGAGAGGAGAGAGAAGAGAGAGAGGAGTAGGGGAGGAGAGAGGAGAGAGAGGTAGTTTATGAGAGAGGAGGAGAAGAGAGAGAGGTAGGAGAAGAGAGAAGATTAGTAGAGTAAGAGGAGGCGTAAGACTAGATGAGAGAGAGAGATAGAGAAGAGTGAATGAGAGGGAGAGAAGGAGGAGAGATAAGGGAAGCGAGATAGGAGGAAGAGGAGCCTGGTTAGAGAGAGAGAGAGAGAGAGACTGCTGCTGATTTTGCTGTTGTTACTGTTATGCTGTTTTTGGTGCTGGTGTGTTGTTTTTGTTGTTATGTCGTTGTTGTTGTTGTTATGTTGATATTGTGCTTGTTGTTATGTTACTTTTATTGTTTTGTTGTTGTTATGTTAACAATGTGTTTGTTGCTGTTATGTTGCTGTTGTTGTTGTGTTATGTTGCTGTTGTCGTGTTATGTTGCTGTTGTTGTGTTATGTTGCTGCTGTTGTTGTTGTGTTATGTTGCTGTTGTCGTGTTATGTTGCTGTTGTTGTTATGTTGTTGTTGTTTTTAGTACAGATTATTTTTGGCTAGTATGTTGTTATTGTTATTATGTTGTTTTTGGTGGGTGATGTTGTTGCCGTTATTGTTATGTTGTTTGATATTGCTATTATCAGGCTCTTATGTTGCTGCGGTCATGTTGTTGTTATGTTGATGTCATGTTGTTGTTAGAGCGGTATATTGCTGATGTTGCTATTACGTTTTTTGTTGCTGTTATGTTATTCCTGTTTCTACTATGGTGTTATATTACTATGCGTATGTGTTGTTAGTGAGGGATGCTGGTTACTGTTGTTATGTTGTTACTTATGTTCTCATGATGTTGTTATGTTGCTCTGTTACTATTATGTTGTTGTTGCTGATACTCTTGTTGTATGCTGTTACAGGGGAATGTTGCTGCTGTTACTATCATGTTATTGTTACTGTGTGATGTTGTTGTTGTTAGTGAGTGGTGATGTTTTGTTACTATGTTGATTTTGATGTTGTTATTGTTATGCTGCACTTGTTACTACGGTATGTTATTTTTTTCCTTTTCTATGTTGTTACGGTGTTGTGGTTACAAAACTGTTTTGTTTTTATTGCTCTAACATGTGTCATCATTAATATCGTTATCATAATTTGTAATAATGTTATCATCATTATAACCATCACTAACATAATCATAATTAGTGGTACCAGTATTCTATATATCGTTAATATTGCTATTACCATTAATACTAATACTATCATCATCATCACTATTTTTGTTATTTTAATTATCATTATCAATGCGACTACTGATGCGATTACTAGTACTATAATCTTTGTCATTATAACTATCATTATGATTATCAGTGTTTTTGTCATCATTATCGTTCTGTTTTACTACCATTATAAATGCAATTGACAAACTTAATATCATAATTATCAAGAATATTATCATAATTACACGAAGCATATCAATTAAGATGAATTACATCATCACTATCATAACCATCATTATTCACAATATATATTTATTTTTATAGTATAATCCACCAACCAAAATTGCTGTTAAGTAAAAATATATGAGTTTCTTGATAAAATAGAGCTTTCAGATTGGACCAAAATTGGCTTTGATTTTCTTCAGAGAGAATGGGTTAGAATTGATACCAGAGGAGTATGAGGAGGAGGGGGAGTGGGGAGGAGAGTACGGAGAAGGGAGGGACAGACAGAAGGACCACGAAGGTAGACAGATAAGTGTAGGATAAATACACACACACGACACACACACACATACACAGCACACACACAACACACACACAACACACGCAACCCTCTTCACACACACACAACACGTAGAAACTCCACTACACACATATACAACAAATATATATATATCATATATATATATATATATATATAATATATATATATATATATATATACATATATATATATATATTAGATTATTAGTATATATATATATATATGTACATATATATTATATATATATTATATATTATATATAATTTAGATATATTATTATATATATTCTAGTATATACATATATATAGGGGGCGTGTGTGTGTGTGTGCTGTATATATATATATCAGTTATGTATGTGATGTAATACTGTATGTATATATATATCATATATATATATATATATATAATATATATGTATATATATATAATCTATGTATATATATATATAAGTAGTATCGTATGTATGGTAAATATAATATCATGTATATTATACACATCATTTAATTATACATATATATACATATATATTATATACATATATATTATATATATATATATAATATATTATACATATAAATATAAGTTAAAGATATATTCTAGCTCGAGCACACTCTTTTCATTTGAGCGTTGCATCTGGACCATTTCCAGACAAAAGAAGAGGGTCCCCTGCCATTCCCCGGAAACAGGTCGCCTAAATGATAAACTGAAAAGACATAAGCGTTCCTCCCCCGAGGAAAATAAAAATATGATATGCAGCGAGGCCATTCATTTCTCTCTCGCAGGATAGTGAGTATTGAAAGAGTGAGTGAGAGAGAGAGAGGGAGGAAAAGAGTAAGAGGAGAGAATGATTTTAAGCTGAGAGAGAGTGAGGGAAAGAAATGAAGAGAAGGAGATGCGTGGGAGAGGGAAAGTGAGGATAGGGGACGGGGGAGAGGGCGAAGAGGGAAAGGAGAGGGAAGAGGGAGAGAGAGAGGGGAGAAGGGAGAGGGAGGAGGGGACGAGGCGAGAGGGAGAGGGAGAGGGAGATGAGGGGAGGGGGAGCAGGAGGGAGGGAGGGAGGGAGAGAGAGAAGAGAGAGAGAGA
>NW_028234433.1:15693574-15703574 GCF_977035675.1 Penaeus japonicus
AGAATTTTTTCCTTTCTTTCTTTCTTTCCGCCAAGATGAATAAGAAACTTGGGCAAAAGTATCTCTTGACTGAAAAGTGTTTTCGAAACAGTTGCAATTAAGAATCTTAAAGTGTTAGGCTTTAATGAGAGAAAGACGGGAATACACTAACGGAGAAAATGTAAGAGGATTTGGGAGTAAACTGAACAAGGGAAAAAACTAACTTTTTGTTTTTGTTTTTATATCTTTTTATATCAAAATCATTATACATATATATATATATATTTTATTATTTATAATATATATATATGTATATATATTTAATGTATTATTGTGGGTGTGTGTTTATAAATATAATTATATATACAGGTATAACACATACATAACTTAACCACACGCGCGGCACACACACACAACACACAAACAAATAATTTAAGTATTTATTTAGTTAAATATATATGAAAAAATTTAAAAATAATAAAATTGTAATTTAAGTACTCTACTAATAATAATAATAATAATAATAGCAATAATATTAATAATGTATATGTGTCTTTTCGTGGAAACTAATTTTCCTCCGACTTATTTTAATATAAATCGAATGAAATTGGTAGTCGTCTCCGGGCCAATTCATTCTTTTCCGAGATATTCCCCACAGCGAGGAAGCTTATACCTTAGCCTAACCTTACTTCCTCTAACCCAACCTATCTTGACCCTGCCTCCTGATCTCCCGTACTTCATCGAACGTAACCTATCCCGCAATGCCGATTGGCTATTGAATATACGTACACTGTGATTGGTTAGTATTTTGTAATGTTACTGAATCATGAGGGGAAAATTGGCTATTTAGGGTTTTACGACGTCTCTCTTTGGTTTTTTTTAAACAGGAATCGTCCCTTTATTAGTTTTAAAATTTTGGGGACGAGTGGGGGTTTTGAGGGATAATTGTAAACTAGGTTGGGTTATCTCTTAATTTAAAGCATTGGCCATATATCAATTTGGAATTTGGGTAGTTTTGAAGGATAGGGCATAGTAATATCCTTATTTGAGTTGTTTTGGTGTGGTGGGTTGTGGGTGTGTGTTTGGTTTTGTGTGTGTGTGTGTGTTTGGGGGTGGTGGGGGGCCTGTGGGGGTTTGGAAGGATGATAGGAAGGATTGAGGGAGGGGTTGGGGTTTGGGGGTTTTACGATCCTTCCCCCTCCCCCATCCCCTTCCCCTTCCACTTTCCCTACCCGTTCCCTTTTCCCATTTTCCCTCCCCACCTCTTCCCCCTTCCCTCTCCAACCTTCCCTCCTCTTTTCCCTCTCCCCCCCCCCTTTTCCCCAAAACCCCCCTTTCTCCTAACATTAACCCCTTACCGTCCCTCCCCCTCTCCTTCCCCTTTTCCTTTTCCCCCCCTTCCCCCCCCCCCTTCCCCCCCTATCCCCCCCCTCCCCTTTTCCCCCACCCCCCCCCTTCCCCCTCCCCTCCCCTCCCCTTTTAAACACAACGCCGAGACACGCCCCCCTGGGGGGGTGATCCCCAACCACCGGCCGCACTAAGAGAAAACATTTCGCCCATAACTGATGGCTGAAGCACCTCCGCCTTGTTGAAAATTGGGAAAACTCTGGAGAACCGGGGGGGAAATTGCAAAAAAAAAATAGGGGAGGGGGGGAAGGAGGGGGGAGGGGAAAAGGAGGGGGGGGGGGAAAAAAGGGGGGAGGGGGAGAAGGGAGGATGACGAGACAGGAGGAAGAAGAGGAAGAGGAATAGTAGGGAAGGGTGGAGGAGGCGAGGCAGACGAGAAAAAGGAGTAAGAGAAGGAAGGGAAAAGGAAATGACGGGGCGGAAGAACCAAAAGGAAGAAAGAGAAAAGGGGGGGAAGCAGATGAAGACGAGAGTTGGGGGAACAAAATGCCAGGGTTTAAAGGGAAAAAGAGAAAGGAAGAGTCAATTGAAAAAAAATAAGAAAGAAGATGAAGGAAAAAATTTTCCAAGAAAAGTAAAGACGAAAACGAAAAAAGTGAAAAAGAAAAATTTAGGGGAAAGGGCAGAGATAAAAAGGCGGGAGGGAAAGGGAAACAAAAAAAAGATGGGAAATAAAGAAAGGAACGGGGGTTTTGATTGTTTACCCTCTCGGCCCATCAACGACACCCTTTTAAACTTTATAAAAATTTTTTAGATATACCTTCATAGAAAATTGCTTTAAAGTGTGGCCATTAGCTATTCTTACTGCAAATTAAATTTGACTATACCAGCATCAAAATTTCCAGGAAAACTCGTTTTTTAAACAGGCAATCTTTTGTTAGTTTCTGGTCATAAGTCATTTACTAACAAGCCATCAAAATTATCCAAGCTTTCTAAGTATCACTTGTCGAAAACATCTAACAAATTAATCATTCTATCAACTAATATTTGCTGGGTACATCCTTATTCGAAAGAAAAGTCGTCCAAAGTAAAGGGATTTTTAAAGCTTGTTTTTGGCCATCCGTCGCAATCTAGCAATTCCCCCCTTTTTTCGCTCTACATCAGGTCCCTCATACCTATAAAGTACCTCAACCCAAATCTTATATTGGCCATAACCTTCTTTACCCCCCCACTCTTTAAACCAAATTTTATCATCAAGAAGACATTTATATACAAGATATTCAAACCCCTTGGCTCCAGACCCGCCATTAACAAGAACCGCCTAAATTCAACTCCTATTAAGGGGTTTTGCAAAAGCGTGGGGTTTTGCAGAGTGTGCGCAAACCGAGTCTAGGCTTGGTATCAAGGGAAAAGGGCCCCCCTCCCCCTTAGGTCCGGGGTTCGATTTCACGGGTTGGGGGGGGTACCCAAACCCCCAAGAAAAAGGGGAAAAGGACGGGGCGGCCCTTCCGCCCTCTCCCTCTCTCTCCTCTTTCTCTCTTCTCTCTTTCTCCCCTTTTCTCACTCCTCTCTCTTTCCTCTCTTCTCTCTCTCTTCTCTCTCCTCTCTCCTCTCTCTCTCTCTCTCTTTCTCTGTCTCCCTCCTCTTTCTCTTTCTCTCTCTCTTCTCCCTCTCTCTCTCTTTCGTCTCTCTCTCTCTCTTCTCTTCCGCTCTCTCTCTTTCTCTCTCTCTTCCTCCCCCCCTTCTCTCTCTTCTCTCTCTCCTTCTCTCTCTCTCCCTCTCTTCTCTTCTCTCCTCTCTCTCCTCTCTCTTCTGTTCTCCTCTCTCCCCTCCTTTTCTCCTCTCTCTCTTTTTCTCTCTCTTTCTCTTTCTCTCTCCTCTCCTTTTTCTCTCTCTCTCTCTCTCTTTTCCTCTCTCTCTCTATCTCTCTCTCTCCCTTTATCTCTCCTCTCTCTCCTCTCTTTTCTCTCTTCTTCCTCTCTCTCCTCTCTTCTCCCTCTCTCTCTCCCTCTCTCCTCTTCTTTCCTCTTTCTCCCTCTCTCCTCTTTCTTCTTTCTTCCTCTCTCTTTCTCTACTCCCCCTCTCTCCTCTCTTTTTTTTTGTCTTTTCCCTCTCTTCGTTCTCCTTTTTCCCCTATTTTCTGTCACCTCTGCTATTTATATCATTTTTTTGGCCCGTCGGTTTTTGTATGTTTCCCCTTCTTTTCTCCTCTCCTATCTTTTGGGTCTTCTTCTTCCCACTTCTCCCTCACTTTTTAAACCATATATCTATATATATATATATATAATATATATATATATTAATATATATTTATATATATATATTTAATATTATATAATATTTTATATATATATATATATATATATAGATATATACATATATTATATTATTTATATAATAATTATATATATATATATATTTATATTATACTATTTATATATATATTTATTTATTATTTTTTTTTTTTGTGTTGAAATAAATAACATATATTATATAATTTATACAAATTTTTTTTTTTTTTTTTTATACATAAACCCCTGTATTCTTTTCTGTCTATTTGTTTTTTTTTTCCTTCTTTTTTAAGACAGCCCGGGTGAGGGCCCCCCGTGAAACAAAAAACGGATAGTAATATGTAAACCCAAATTTTAACGAGTTAACCTTGCTCTTTCTGGCACATAATATTTTTACGATCACCTGTTGTACATGATGCCTAAAATGTGTGAGGAATATATTGTAAAAGTTTGGTTTTTCTTTTTTAAGGATTTTTTTTTTTCTTTTTCTTTTTTATATGTTTATATAGATATAAAATTTTTTATAAAATTTAATTTTATTAATATTTTTTTTTTTCTTTTTTTTTTTTTTTTTTTTTTTTTTTGTGTGTGTTTTAGGGGGGGGTTTTATATTTCAGTGATTTAGATAATTCCTTTATAATATTTACTACATATCATATATATATATATTATATATATATATATATATATATATTATATTTATATAATATATTTATATATATTATATATATTTTTATATATAATATATTTTGTATGTATGTAGTATGTTGTATGGAAAAATATTCATTTTACAGAAGTTAGTATATTTATTTTTAAATAAAATACACAAACACAAAATTCCTTTTATACATACATACAACATATATATAATTATAATATATATAATATATAAAATTTAGAAAAATATATAAATATATATTTAAAATATTATTATATAATATCCCATAATTCCCACCAATTTTTTATTCTTTCACTAATAATAAAAAAATCTTTTTACATATCTCCGCTTCCCCCAAAGGTTTGTTTTCGTTAACATAACCTTATTTAATTTTTCGCTTCCAAAGTTTATGGCGTGGGGGCCTTATTCTTTTTTTCACAAAAAGCATAAATACATACCTTTGTTCTTTCATTACCGTTTTTCATATATGCGTCTGTATATTTACAGTTTTTTTATGTACCCTCTGTCAGTAAATATTCACGTGCAAATATGTGTGTTGTGTTGTGTGTGTGTGTGTGTGTGTGTGTGTGTGTGTGTGTGTGTGTGTGTGTGTGTGTGTGTGTGTGTGTGTGTTGTTGTGATGTGTTGATGTGTGTGTGTTGGTGTAGTGTGTGTTGTGTGTGTTTGTGTAAGTATCTATGTATCTATGTGTATGTATATATTATATATATATAATTATATATATATATATTATATATATATATATCTATTTATATATATCTATATATAATACATACACATATGTTTATATATATATATATATATATATATATATATATATTTATATATTATATATCTATATACATATTCCTGTATATTAAATTATAATATTATACATAGATATTATATATATATATATAATATATATTATATATTTATATTATATATATCTATATATATATATTCATAATATAAATAAAATATATATTATATTTATATATATATACATATGCCATCTATCAAATAATAATATAATATATCTTTATATATATATTTTATATATATATTATATATATATGTATTTATAAATAAATAGATATACATTTTTATATATATCTATTATATATATATATATATATATATATGCGTGTGTTATTGTTGTTGTGATTGTGTGTGTCTTGTTATTGTGTGTGTTGGGTATCCATTATTATATATATATAGTATATATATATATATATTATATATATATATATTATATATATATATTTTAAATATATATATGCATAATCAGAGAGGACAGGCCAACATCACATTCATACCATATCATCATTACATTACAGACCAGAGAAGCAGGCGAAAGGAGAAAGGGAAAAAAAAAAAAAAAAAAAAAAAGGGAGGGAAAGAAAGGAAAAAAACAAAAAAAAAAAGGAGCAGAGAAAGAAGGAAGAAGCAGAGAAAGAAAGAATGGAAAGGAAAAAAAGACCAATAAATTTAAAAAAAAAAAAAGAGGAAGAAAAGAAAGGCAAATAAAAATAAAAAAAAAAAAAAAAAAAAAAAAGGGAAAAAGACCATTTTTTAAATTATAAAACAAAAAAAAAAAAAAAAAAAGACCAAAAAAAAAAAAAAAAAAGACAAAGACATTATAAATAGATAAATGAGTAGGAAAAGTAAAAAAATACACAGACAAGCAAAACTCCAAACAGCTTAGTAGGATATTATAGACAAGGCGGAAACGGAGAAAAAAAAAAAGAAAAAGAAAAAAAAAAAAAGAGAAAAAAAAAAGAAGGAAAAAAAAAAGAAGAAAGAGAAAAGGGGAGAGAAAAAAAAAAAAAGGGAAGGAAGAAAAAAGCCAGCGAAAAGGAAAAAAAAAACCGGAGAAAAAAAAGATGAGAAAAGAAGTAAAAATGGAAAAAAAAAAAGCCAAGAAAAAAAGATAAATAAATAATAACGCGAAGAAAAAAAACGGAGAAAAACCGGAAAAAAGAAAAGAAGAGAAGAAACAAAGGAATAAGCCAGGAAAAAAAATAGCAAAAAAAAAGTATTAAGGGAAAAAAATAAAAAAAAAAAAAATAAAAGTTTGAAAGTAATATAAAAAAAAAGCCAGGCAGATCAAGCAGAGAATAAAAAAGAAAAAGGAGTGGAAAAAAGAAAAACGGGAAAAGGTGAAAAAGCCAAGGCAGCCAGGCTGCACGATTGTCAAGACAGTCCACCAGAGGAGGCCAGGATCAGTGACTAAAATAAGAAGGAAGGGTGAAAAAGCCGAAGGTAAATGGAAAATAAGAAAATATAAAAAGAAAAGGTAAAAAGCCAGGCAGTAGATCCCCAAGCAGATCCCATAACTTAAACTAACCCAGCAGCATGGCCTCTTATTGTATCGGACCCCGCTTCAAGGGGAGAGAGAAGAGGTGGGAGATAGAAGGAAGTCGAGGGCTAGCTCTCCGTTTTGGCCCCGGTGTTACCGAGGACAGGGTTGCCTGTTGTTCGTTTGCAGTCAGTTCAACGGCGACACACAGTCCTACTTTGTTATTCTTTACCGGTTTCGAAAATGCAATTGACAGGTTGCGGATGATTGATGACAGGGGATGATAATCATTTGATGTGCAATGGTGTTATCCTGAGATGTTGAACTGAGCCAAGCATCACTAACTTCCCATATGCATATTCGTTTGGATAAAGAAATGAGAATAATATTAAAGGAAAGCGATACAAGATCAGATGCTTTAGATATGTTTGCACACATATGTACAAATATAAGATACAGAATGGAACTATATCTAATCACAGAGATAAGCAAGGTCACATAAACAAAAGACATAGCGTCAAGGATAAACATTGGTACTCGTATGTCCTAAGAATATATGCTTTGGGAACGCCTTTATTGATCTAGTGTTGTGGAACTGTCTTTTATCCGCAGATCACCATGTGAACACAAGGATAAGGATAAGGATAACTAATTTGCGGAAGCAAGAGCTAACCCGGGCTTGTAATCACTGACGCCGACCCGCCTGTTTCAGCGTGTGCTGACTGTGAGAGAATGTGCCAACGAGTTTGAACCTCATTCTGAGCTTGGTCCTTACCCAACGCAGTGCCCAGCTACGTCAGTAACCGCCAGGTGACAGTGGAAGCTCACGAGCCTGGACGGGACTCGATCTGCTGACCACGGGGATATGAAGTCGACACGCTACCACTAAGCTACCAGACGGCTGACACAACAAGGAGCATATACACTCGACCATAATAAACACCCCAACAAACAAAAACACACGAAAGAATCCGCATGGTCGGACGCATGACATAAAGACCGGCTCTCCAACTCTCCAGCATTAAAAGTAAAAGACTCCAAATATACACAGCAAACGAAAATCAACAGTCAATCAGACCGTGCCTCGTCACAAAGACTTCACGCAAAAAAGGAAACTTCACACGAATACACATTTGAAAGCAAATATGTAACAGAAACGCGCCATGCGAACGTCGGGGAAGACAAACACGGAAAAGCAAACATGTCCCTCAGAGCCATGAAAGCTTTCTTTGGCGACTTTTTTTAAAGTTTCCGCAGATTTAGTTCTATGTAAGAGAAGCTCATGACTAGACAGGGGAACGGTTTTATTTGGAAAGTATTCTTTGCATGACCCTTGAAAGGCGTAATAACAGGTTGGGCAAGAGAACGATACATAAACATATATATATATTTATATATCATATATATACATAATATATATATATATATATATATATAATATAAATATAATGTTATATCTATACATCATAATATATATAAACATATATAATATACATAAATATATAAATATATTATATATAAAATATTATATAATATTATATATAATATATATATAAATCGCCTATATAACGTATATATATGGTGTGTGGTTGTGTTTTGTGTGTGTGTAGTGTGTGTGGTTGTGTGTATAATAATATATATATATATATATATTATATATATATATATAAATATAAATATAAATAAATTATATATATATACAACACAACACACACACACATACAAACACACACACACACATTATATATATACAGTATATATAGCCATATATATATACATATATATATATATATATATAGATAAATTATATAGATATATATATAAAATATATATAAGTAATATACCATAACATATATATATAAAACATATATATATACATATATATATTATATATAATATAATATTATATATATATATATATATATATGCATATATCTACTGTATAATATGTGGTGTGTGTGTGTTTTGTGTGAGTTGTGTGGTTGTTGTGTGTTGTGTGTGTGTGTATATATATATATATATATATAATATATATATATATATATATATATATATATATAAATATATAAATATATATATATATATATATATATATATATATATATATATAAATATATAGATATTCATATATATATATATATATTTATATATATATATATATATATATATAATATCTCTTGTTGTGGTGTGTGTGTGTGTATATATATATTTATATATATATATATAGATATATATATATATATATATATATATATATATATATATGTGTGTGTGTGTGTGTGTGTGTGTGTGTGTGTGTGTCTATGTGTGTGTGTGTGTGTGTGTGTCTATGTGTGTGTGTGTGTGTGTGTCTATGTGTGTGTGTGTCTATACATCTACTTGTATGTATATAAGCAGCTACAGTAAAACCCATACATCCTCCCTTATGACGCGGAATGCAAACAAGGCCACACCGATCGTCGTTCGAGACAAACAAACCTTAATCGATACCCTCATTTTCCCTGCAATGTGTCCGGCAGTGATTTACGCGGCGATAAAGTTAAACAGCTGATGCTCGCGAGGAGTGATGGGAAGCCATTCCGCGTGCAGATAGGCGATTGGATCCTGCTCGGGTAATTAGTGTGATTATGAGCTCAAGAATTTGCTTCCTTTGTCGATAGATAGATAGATAGATTTGCTTGTGGAGGAGGGGTGAGGGAGAGGGGGAGAGGGAGGGAGGGAGACAGAGAGAGAGAGAGAGAGAGAGAGAGAGAGAGAGAGAGAAAGAGAGAGAGAGAGAGGCGTGCGGGAGCAGGGAGAGAAAGAGTGAGATAGAGAGTGAGAGAGAGAGAGAGAGAGACAGAGGGAGGGAGAATGAAAGACAAACAGACAGCCAGAGAGAGAGAGAGGGGGGGGGGGCGTGCGGGAGCAGGGAGAGAAAGAGTGAGATAGAGAGAGAGAGAGAGAGAGAGAGAGAGGAGAGCAAAAATATAAAGGAATAGATGAATTAGATGAAACACAATGGCAAGGAACACAACACACAAACAGACGGCGAGCAGAATAGGCCTGGTAAAGGTAAGACAAAAAATGACAATGACACAGCATCTTTGCCTACAAGGATGAATGACCAGAGAATGACCATGCACCCCCCCCCTCCTTACTCCCTCCATCTGTACCCCTGTCCCTTCCCCCTCCACTCTACTCCCCCTGGAGGGAGTAGGGTGGAGGCAAAGAAAAGTTGGAGAAATAAACGTAAATACAAATATCATACTCAGCGGATTTATTTGCATAAAAATACACAAGAATACAATATATATGCATATATTTATAGCTATTCACGAATACTTATCTATCCACTTCTGACACAGTTTGTACGTATTGACAAAAATATACCAGCATTCACTAGATTTGAACATCGACCTTGATCCTTCAACCAGTACATTC
>NW_028234433.1:15708574-15713574 GCF_977035675.1 Penaeus japonicus
AGGGTGGGAAGGCGGGTACAAGAGTGGTAAGAGGAGAGGAAAGGGGGAAGGATGGGTGGGATGAGTAAGGGGGGAAGGAGGGGGGGAGGGGATGGGGAGGAGGAAAGGGGGAAGTATGGGGGAAGAAGAGGGGAAGGGGAGGGGAAGAGGGGGATAAGAGGAAGGATAAGGGAAAGTAAGGGAGGAGAGGATAGAGAAAGTGAGGGAAGTGGGGATGAGAAAGGAGAGATGGAGGAGGGGGAGGGGAAAGTATGAGAAGAAGGCGATGGAGAGGGAGAGGAGGAGGAGGAGGAGGAGGAGGAGAAAGTAAGAGAGGAGGAGGATGGCAAAAGAAGGGGGAGGGGAATGGGAAGGAAGGAAGGAGGGGTATGGGGAAGGAAGAAAGCGAAGGGGAGCGAAAAGTAAGGTAGGAAAGCGAGAGGGAAGAAGGGAAAGGGAATGGAAAGTAAGGGAGAAGGAGGAAGGTAAGAGGGAAAAAGGGAAGGGAATGATGGATAGAACGGGGAAACAGAGAGAAGGGAAGGGGGAAGAAGAGAAGGAAAAAGGGAAGGGAAGAGACGAATTGGAAAAAAGAGAAACGGAGATGAAAGCAGAGAGGGTGAAAGCAGGTGGAATGAAAGTAAATTAATGATAATGATGATAAATATATTAATTATAATAGTAATAATAATAATGATAATAATCATGATAATGATAAAATAATAACAATAATGATATCAATAATATCAATAGTATTGATATTATCGATATTGATAATAATAATGATGATCATGATGATAATAATAATGATGATCATGATGATAATAATAATGATGATCATGATGATAATAATAGTAATATAATAATAATAATAATAATGATAATAATAATAATAATAATAATAATAATAATAATAATAATAATAATAATAATAATGATAATGAAAATGATAATACTGATTACATTAAAAGTAAATGTATAGATAAAGGAACAAACAAATAAACAAGTAAATAAATCAATGAATTAATAAATAAACAAGTAAATAAATCAATAAATTAATAAATAAACAAGTAAATAAATAATTGACTTAATAAATAACTGGTTAAAGCAGGGAATTCAGAGACATTTGTGTTTGCGTGTATTATTGCGAGTGTGTTTATTTACGATTGTGTTTGCGTGTATGCGTCTGTATCTGCGTGTGTGTGTATGTGTGTGAATGTGTGTATGCGTGTGCGTGTGTGTGTGTGTGTGTGTGTGTGTGTGTGTGTGTGTGTGTGTGTGTGTGTGTGTGTGTGTGTGTGTGTGTGTGTGTGTGTGTGTGTGTGTGTGTGTGTGTGTGTGTGTGTGGTGTGGTGTGGTGTGTGTGTGCGTGTGCGTGTGCGTGTGCGTGTGCGTGTGCGTGTGCGTGTGCGTGTGCGTGTGCGTGTGTGTGTACGTGTGTGTATGTGTGTATGTGTGTGCATGTGTATCTACCCTTAGTACCAATTCTAAATTCCAAAGCCTCTCCGTCATGCACACGCCATGAGGCTCCTGTCCATGACAAAGGCGTAAGCATCAAAAGAATCCCTTGAACTCCGCTGAAAGAAGACCAGGTCTGCGACGCCCTTAAGTGGACGTTCCTGAATGCGGTAATTTGGGCGTGTGAACGGAAACGAAGATAAGTAAAGAAAGGAATGTGAATATGTGAACGTGAAGGGAAGAGGATGAAGGAAATGGGATGAAAATGAACGTCGGTGAAGGAAAAGGAGTAAAGAATTACGTAAATACATGAACGAAAAGGTGTAAGAAAATAGACGTAAGCATGTGAAATAAAAAAGGTGTAGGGGAAAGAACGTAAATTATTGAACGTAAAAGATTGTTCATGGACGACACAGAATAAGGAAGATGAACGGAAATATGTTTGAACGTGAACGATAAAGATACAAGTAGATAACCGCAAGTATGAGAACGTAAAGGTTATTTGGTAAAGACATAAAAATAAGTAAAATTACGTAAACAATTTAACGAACAGGATAGTTAATAAACAAAGTAAAGAAAGGAACGTAAGTATTTGAACATAAAGGGTCGTAAGAGAGCAAAAAAAAAAGGAATAAGGTAAAGAACGTAGATACAAGAGAACATAGAAGAGTAGTTGGTGAACGGAAAGGAGAACAAAAAATGAACGCAAAAGATATTCTCACATGTGTACACAAACAGACACATACCGCAGTCGTCAATTGATCACAATAACATTTCCTTTGCATTCCACGATACTCTTTCGTTTTTAATTATCATTATCCCTATTATGCCTAAAATTTCCTTAAGGACAGAACCATCCGTGCGTCGTATAGGATTAAAGAATCGAAGAACTATGTCGGAAGTAATTTGCAATGTGTGATGCATTAAATAATTGAAAAGGTTGACCGCATTCCTCCGTCTCGAACATTCCTCCGCCCTTGACTCCACACGTACACAAATATAACTTAAAAGATAAGAAACGCACACACGATTAAATATATGCACTCATACGTACACATACATACGCATACAAATACACAAACAAACACACACAAAAACAAACATACACATACACGTTTGCACAAAAGCTATCTCATCTTACTTTACTTGAAGTTATGCGTGCCTGCGTTTATACGTGTTCAAGAGCTGGAATGAACAGAGATCTGAAGCAGAAGGTTGGGGCAAAAATTCGGAGAGAGAGAGAGAGAGAGAGAGAGAGAGAGAGAGAGAGAGAGAGAGAGAGAGAGAGAGAGAGAGAGAGAGAGAGAGAGAGAGAGAGAGAGAGAGAGAGAGAGAGAGAGAGAGAGAGAGTGCAGAGAGAGAGAGAGAGAGAGTAGAGAGAGAGACAGAGAGAGAGAGAGAGAGAGAGACGGGGGGGAGGGAGAGAGAAGAGATATAGAGGAAATAGAGAGAGAGAGAGAGAGAGAGGAGGAGAGAGACAAGGGACAGAGGAAGGAGAGAGAGAGAGAGAGAAGAGAGAGAGGAGAGAAGAAAGAGAGAGAAGAGAGATAAGAGAGAGAAGAGAGAGAGGAGAGAGAAGAGGAGGGGGTGAGAAAAAATAAAAAAGATACTCATGCAGACGGGGCTTTGCAGCAACCAGGTAAAGTGACAACATAAACAAGATTTCAATAACCCCAACGGAATTATATTGCAGGATAAATAGTCAAACTGCACATCGCTTCCTGCAAATATTTTTAGGAATGACCGTTATTCAGGAATACCGCAATCAGCCTGTTTATTTCCTCGTAAAATTGTCACGTGATGTCAACAGGTAGCTGTATGTAAGGCGGTTTATTCATTCAAATGTTTATTGAATTTGTGTATTTTATTATTTCAACTTGGTGAATTTAAAGGATAAGGGCGATTAAGAATCACATCAATGATTATAATGATGATGGTATGAGGATAATGAAGATAAGAATGAAAATAGTTATAATAATAATAATATCAATAATAAACAATGATAATAACAAATATAATAGTGGTAATTACAATAATGACAATCATTAACAGTTGTTGGCCAACTTTGAAAACATTGAAATACACTCACTTTCTTAAACCAATGCCTTAGAAATGAACAGTTTTCAGTATGTTCTGAAGCCCACATATATCAAAACTACTAATTCTACAGCAAAGATATCAGGAGTCTGCACAGCCCTTTCCTTAGAGCAGCTCCTTAACTGCTCCTCTTTCTCTCTCTCCCTCTTTTTCTTTCTTTCTTTCTCTCTCTCTCTCTCTCTCTCTCTCTCTCTCTCTCTCTCTCTCTCTCTCTCTCACTCTCTCTCTCTCTCTCTCTCTCTCTCTCTCTCTCCCTCTCTCTCTCTCTCTCTCTCTCTCTCTCTCTCTCTCTCTCTCTCTCTCTCTCTCTCTCTCTCTCTCTCTCTCTCTCTCTCCGCTCTTTCTCTCTCTCTCTCTCTCTCTCCCCTCTCTCTTCCTCTCTTTTCTCTCTCTCTCTCTCTCTCTCTCTCTCTCTCTCTCTCTCTCTCTCTCTCTCTCTCTCTCTCTCTCTCTCTCTCTCTCTCTCTCTCTCTCTCTCTCTCTCTCTTTTATGAATATGTCTTCGCTCATTATTCGAATGACTTTGCAAGTTAAGTGCCTAACTTTCTTCCTCTGTTGCACAATATACACCAAACATCCTCATCACAGATTACGTGTAGAGATACTGCATGCAAGATACAGTGTGTTGACAGCTTCGTCACTTCTGCTTCAAAACTGAGGATATCAGTGTGTCTTTCCTAAATTCAACTATTTCTATTTCTAGGAATGTCTGTCAGTGTATGAGGAGGATTTGGAAGGATTCTTATCCCATTTTTTGTATATTCTATTCAATCTTATTACCATTATGATTATACGTATTATTGCTTTTATCATTGTATTTTTCATTATTTTCATTTTCATTATCATTATCATCATCATTATTAATATCATTATCGTAATCATATTTTTTCTGCTAGTTTGGAGACTAATGATAGTAACAATATCAATAATAGGAATAACAATAATAATGGTGATAATGATAATAATAATGATTATAATAATAGCAATAATAATAATAATAATGATAATAATAATAATGATAGAAATAATAATGGCAATAATAACAACAGCAAAAACGTTTATACTAACATTATGATGATCATTATTGTTATCATCTACCATCATCAACATTGTCAAGCAAGTGATAATTACAACAGAGATAATTAAATACATATGATCTCACAATGAATATCTTATGTCGAGTCTTAATTAACAAAGGATAGAAAATGAGAAGAAATACAATCATCCAAAGTGCCCAATGATATTTAGCGACTCCATTAATTTCGCGAGAAGAGAAAAGAAAATCCATCTTAATCTAGAATAATGAGACTTTCTTCGTTTAATTTCCGTCTTTTTTTCTCGTCTTGTAGATTCTCTGTCGAATTTTCCGTTCTCGCTTTTTTTTTTTTTTTTTTTTTTTTTTAGCTTTTTTTTAGCTTTTGATCTTTTTTTTCTTTTTTTCTTTTTTTTTTAGCTTTTGATCTTTT
>NW_028234433.1:15718574-15721074 GCF_977035675.1 Penaeus japonicus
TCTCTCTCTCTCTCTCAAGGAACAAATGAAACAAACACGAAGAAATACAAATGCAAATTGTATCCAAGCTGCAAATATGAGACTGCAACACTACGTAAGGATTCATTCATAACCATCCTCTCTCTTCAACCCCCCCTACCCCCCTCTCCTCTCTCTCCTCCCTTCCCCCGCCTCTCTCCTCTCTCACTATTTTCTCTTCTTTCTATGCTCTCCTCTCTCCTTCCTCCTTTTCCCACCTGGTTCTTCCCTCTTCCCTCCTTCCTCCTCTTTCCTCCCTCCTTTCTCCTCCGTCCTCCCTCCTCCCTCCTCCCTCCTCCCTCCTCCCTCCTCCCTCCTCCCTCCTACCTCCTTTCCTCCTCTCTTCTTCTTACTCTTCACACCTAGTTCTCCCTCCTCCCTCCTCCCTCCTCCCTCCTCCCTCCTCCCTCCTCCTTCTTCCCTCCTCCCTCTTCCCTCTTCCCTCTTCCCTCTTCCCTCTTCCCTCCTCCCTTCTCCCTTCTCCCTCCCCCATTCTCCTTTTCCCCCCCCTTTCCCCTTTTTCCTCTTCCCTCCTTTCCCTCTTCCCCTTCCCCTTCCCTCTTTCCCTTCTTCCCTCTTTCCCTTCCCCCTCCCTTCCCCCTTCTCTCCTTCTCCCCCTCCCCCCTCCCTCCTCCCTCCTCCCTCCTCCCTCCTCCCTCCTCCCTCCTCCTTCCTCCCTCCTCCCTCCTCCCCCTCTCACTTCCCTCTTCCCTCCTCCACCCCCCCTCCTCTTCCCTCTTTACTCCTTCCTTCTCTCACTTCCCTCTTCCTCTTCGTGTGTATGTGTATATGTATGTGTATGTGTATGTGTGTGTGTGTGTGTGTGTGTGTGTGTGTGTGTGTGTGTGTGTGTATGTATGTGTGTGTGTGTGCGTGTGTGTGTGTTCTCTCTCTAATTGGAAGGGGGGGAAGAGATGGAAAAAAGAGAGAGAGAAGAGATAAAGAAACAACAGTCACTCCGGCGTTGCCTCCGCCTTCGTACCAGACAGAACACGCGTCGTAAGAGCTGAGGGAAGTTTCTAATCATCTCCAGCGACCAGAAAACGGCAGTCACGTCAAGCCCCCGCCGAGCCTAAGCCTAATAGGGGGGGAAGGGGGGGTTTGAGAGATCAAGAGGGGGGGGGGCGGTGGATGGGGGGGGGGCATGATGGTGCAAGAGAGCGGGGTCGTATTGTGCGAGTGTGGATACAAGAGAGGGATGGGGTCGTGTAGGAGAAAGAGAGAGAAGGAGAGAAAGAAAAAAGAAGAGGCACAAAGAGAGAGACAGAGAGGAAATTAAAGATAGAAAAGTTTAAGAGAGAGAGAAGAAGAGAGTGAAGGAGAAGTGAGAGAGAGGATAGAAAAGAGAGAGAGAGAGAGAGAGAGAGAGAGAGAAAGAGAAAGAGAGAGAGAGAGATGAAGAGAGAAAGAGATAGAGATAGATAAATAGAGAGAGAGAGAGAGAGAGAGAGAGAGTATAACCACCTAGCTGCCGCCAGTTGTAACTTGCTGGCTACAGTTGTAACCCAACACTGGGAGCAGTTGTAAAGCACCCGATGCCCTGGTTGTAGGTCGGTGGATAAACAGACAGACGTTCACGTGCCATGGTCTTTATTGTGGACTCTTGTTAGTACACCAGACTCTGGCCGAGGCCGGAAGTCAGAGCTGTTCGCTCTAGTCTGTCTGTCTGACCTCTCTGTCTCTCTCTGTGTCTGCCCTGGGTTCCTTGTGTGTCCTCTTAAGTACAAATCCTGAGTCAACTTTCTACGCCTAAGGCCTTCCGTTAGTAAAGACAGCTACTTAGAGAAGCTGGAGCTTCGAGGCGGAAGCGAACACAGGAAACAGGACGCGTCAGGTCAAAACAGACTGCCAGCGATATTGCATTGAATTAAGTAGAAATATATGATCAATGTCTTGGGTCGCATGATATACAATACCAGTGCCTTACAGAGAGAGAGAGAGAGAGAGAGAGAGAGAGAGAGAGAGAGAGAGAGAGAGAGAGAGAGATGAAGAGAAAGAGAGAGAGAGAGAGAGAGATGAAGAGAGAGAGATAGAAATAGAGAGAGAGAGAGAGATGAAGAAAGAGAGAGAGAGAGAGAGAGAGAGAGAGAGAGAGAGATGAGGAGAAAGAGAGAGAGAGAGATGAAGAGAGAAAGAAAGAGGGAGAGAGAGAGAGAAAGGAAGAGAGAGAGAGACGAAGAGAGAGAGAGAGAGAGAGAGAGAGAGAGAAGGAAGGGTTTAAATAGATATGTTAATCTTCCGAGAAAGGATTTTTGAAGTCGTATTACTAAAGTTGTGTGAGTTAATGGGAGAAGAAGACACAGGGCAGAGGAACGCTTTGACGCTGAGACTGAGCTTGTTTCCTTCAAGGACCCAGAGACTCCTTTGCTTCTATTTCTCCCCCCCCCTCCTCTCTCTTTCTCTCTCTCTCTCTTTCTCTCTCTCTCTCCTCCCCGCATCCCCCCCCTTCCTCTCCCCTCCTTTTCTCACTTCGTCTCTCCTC
>NW_028234433.1:15723574-15731074 GCF_977035675.1 Penaeus japonicus
GAAGAAGGGAAAAATATATATATATATATATAAAAATATATATATATATATATTTTTATATATAATTTCTTTCGCCCTTTTCCTTCCTTTCTCTTTCTCCTTCCTTCTTCTTCGTCCTCCTTCTCCTCCCTTTTCCTTCTCCTTTTCCTTCATTCTCCTTCTCCTTTTTTTTCTTTCCTTTTTTTTTCTCCATCTCCATCTCCATCCCCCATCCCACTCCATCATCCATCTCCATCCCCAACTCCATCCCCCCCTTCTTTCCCCCTCCCCTCCATCTCCATCTCCTTCTCTCTCTCCTTCCCCTGCTCCTTCTCCTTCTCCCTCTCCTTTTTTTTTTCCCCTTCACCTTCCCTTTAACCTTAAACCTTCCCCTTTCCCTTCAACCTTAAACCTTCACCTTCACCTTCACCTTCACCTTCACCTTCACCTTCACCTTCACCTTCTCCTTCTCCTTCTCCTTCACCTCCTCCCTGCCCCTCTCCCTGTCCCTCCCTAAACACACACACAAACACACAGAGCACCATCCCTAAACACATGACCCGCGCCCTGTGCCTCCATCACCTGCTTCGTTACCACCCGGAATTAGACTTAGTTCTGTGTACAATTCGGGAATCCGTTTTGCGATCGCTTTGATTGGCACTACGTGGGAGATGGGGGGACGAGGGGTGAGGGGAGGGAGGTGAGGAGGAGAAGGGGAAGGTTGCAGGAAAGGTTGCAGGGGTACGGGGGTTGGCGTTTACAACAAGGGGGATTGCAGGGGTTACGGGGGGTTGGTTGGGAGTTTACAAGAGAGATTGCAGGGGAAAGGGGAGTTGCATGAAGGGTTAGAGGGGGTTACAAGAGGAAAGGGAGGGGATTTATACACTCTCCCCTGTGATTTCCGTCGTTGCCAATCGATACAGCTGAGGGCGGGGAGAGTTAGGGTTATGGCTGCATTGTGACGCTCTATGGGTTGAGGTACTTGAGGGGGGCGGGTTGTTAGAGAGGCGGGGGGAGGGAGGAAGAGGGGTTTCAAGAGAAAAGAAGAGAAAAGAGAGGAGAGGGGAGGGAGGAAGAGGGGAGAGGAGAGGAGAGAGAGAGAGAGGGGGGGAAGAGGGGAAAAGAGGAGAGAGAAAGGAGAGAGGGAGAGAGGGGGAAGAGAGAGAGGAGAGAGAGAGAGAGAGAGAGAGAGAGGAAGGAGAGGGGGAGAGAGAGGGGGGAGAGAGATAGAAAGAAAAAAGGGGAAGAGGGGGGAGAGAGAGAAAGAGAGAGGGGAGAGAGGAGAGAGAGAGGAGAGGAGAGGGGAGAGAAAAGAGAAAGAGAGAGAGAGAGAGAGAGAGAGAGAGAGAGAGAGAGAGAGAGAGAGAGAGAGAGAGAGAGAGAGAGAGAGAGAGAGAAATAAAGAGAGAGAGATATAGAGAAAGAGAGAGGGGGAGGGGGGAGAGTAAGAGAAAGAGAGAGATATAGAGAGAAAGAGAAAGGGGTAAGGGGGAGAGGAAGAAAAAGAGAGAGAGGAAGGAATAACAAACACGGGGAACAACGAAACACGATATAGCTGAAGGTAATAATACAACCGAAGAGAATGATACAGCTGTGGCGATTAGTATAAAAAGCCGACATAAACCCACGAATCGGTGAATAATATCAAAAAGAAAGTGTAGAAGGTTTCAGCAGCTCAAGCCCTAGACAGGTGGGGCAGCTAAGTTGGAATGTAGCGGTAGGTGGGCGTACACGTAAAGGTTGGATTATAAGTAAAAATGGATAAGAAGGAGTAGTTATTGTACCTGCGATGTGGCGGTCGGGGCATATGTACCGACCGGGTAGAGTGGTTGTCTGCCAGGATCGGCTCGAGACTGCGGGCGGAACGCGGAGAGAACAGCCAGCGGCCCGCACGCACAACACGCCATGCAGACAGACCCGCAGCAGCGCCGGCGCGGAGACGAGCAGGCACCAGCACCGGGAGGGCCGTCGGAACCCGCGGCCCCAGAACAGCCACCGCGTGCCCGCCGCGGCGACGGGCGCACCGCCCCGACAGCCCACGCGGCCCAAAGAGGCACCGGACGCCCAGCCGACAGCGGCCCCGCCGAACACGCAGGCCAGCCGGGACCGCAGCTATTCACGAACGCCGACGAGGCAAAGCCGCATCAGACAGCCAGCAGGGCCGCAGACCTGGGAGCCCGCGGACCGCAAGGCCCGCCGGGCCGCAGCCACCGCGGACCCGACCAAAGACGCCCGGCCGGACAACGGCCCACGCGGCCCCGCCCCACGCACGCCCATCCTCCCCTTTACCTCACCCTCCCCCTCCTCCTCCCCTCGCCCTTCACCTCTACTCCCTCCATGCCTCATCTGTACTCTGTCCCTTATTGCTTGACGCCTGACTTCCCCATTTCCCTCAATATGACCCCCACCCCCATTATCTTCCCGGAGGCTGGGCGGGGAGCGAGAGAGGATCTGTGCGTGTGTGAGAGATTAATTTAATCTCGAATGATTCTCTCTCTCTCTCTCTCTCTCTCTCTCTCTCTCTCTCTCTCTCTCTCTCTCTCTCTCTCTCTCTCTCTCTCTCTCTCTCTCTCTCTCTCTCTCTCTCACTCTCTCTCTCTCAAAATTATCCCTCTATCTCTGTCTCTTTTTTCAGTCTTTTCATATTCTTTTGTAATTTTCTTCAACATTTTCTCACTTTCTGTGTTTCTGTTTTCTCTATTTATTTCTCTGTTTCTTTCTTTCTATTTCTTCCTTTATTTCTATCTATCTCTCCATTTCCCTTTCACTCTCTCACTCTCATTCTCACTCACTCACTCTCTCTTTCTCTCTCTCTCTCTCATTCTCTCCCTCTCCCTCTCCCTCTCCCTCTCCCTCTCCCTCCCTCTCCCTCTCCCTCTCCCTCTCCCTCTCCCTCTCCCTCTCCCTCTCCCTCTCCCTCTCCCTCACTCCCTCACTCCCTCACTCCCTCTTTCCCCCTCCCCCTCTCTCTGTCTTTCTTTCTCTCTCTCTCTCTCTCTCTCTCTCTCTCTCTCTCTCTCTCTCTCTCTCTCTCTCTCTCTCTCTCTCTCTCTCTCTCTCTCTCTCTTCCTCCCTCCCCCCTCCCTGCCTCCATCTTTCCCTCCCTCCCTCCTTCCCTATCTCCCTATCTCCCTCCTTCCCTATCTCCCTATCTCCCTATCTCCCTATCTCCCTCCCTCCCGATCTCCCTCCCTCACTCTCTCTCTCCCTCCCTCCCTCTCTCAACATCAAACAAAAATCATTTCTCTTCACTGTTGAAAAAAAATGTAACCTGTGAGTCCATAAGCAGAAGATCTGTGAAATATATAGGCTTTACCCTTTCGAAATGTCATCAAAAAATCAATCCATATTTTCGTCTCGATTTCGTTATCCTCTTAGTCTACGTTTTGATCATTTTGCAAAAGGGAAATCTTTAAAAAGAAAAAGGAAATATTCGTTTTTTAATGAACGAATATTTTATAACTGCTTAGCAAACGAATATACATCATGCTCAAACGGGATTAAGGAAAAAGGAAAAAAATACCATTCTCTTTTGACATGAACCCGTAGTAAACCATGTTTACAATCAGCTGGTCTTACAACCTGCTCTCCGGACTCATTGATGATTAAAGGAATCAATTTTCTCCCTCATTTACTGCTGAACTGATAGAGATTAAACGAAAAATGGGCCCACCCACGCCCGTAGTACAAGGTATGGTCAGGTATAATACGGGTTCTATCTAGGAAAGGGGTTATATCTCTATTAACGATTATGTATTATTTTAGATTTAGATTATTTTTATATATATATATAGATATATAGATTATATATTATATGTATTTTTATATATAGATTTATTATATGTACATTTTTATTTATTTTATATATATATATATATCTTTATAATATATATATATTTATGTAAATTTGTATATACTATATATATATATATTATTATATTTTATAATAAATATGTACAATACTATATATATTATTATATTTATATATATATATATATATATTTTATTTACATATGTATATATATTATAAATTTATATATATATATATATTATTAGATATATATATATATATTATATATATATATATATATAAATTTATTTATGTGATATATATATGTGTGTTGGTGTGTGTGGGTGTTGGTAGTGTGTGTCTTGTGTGATATATATATATATATATAAGAGATATATTAGATTATATATATTATATATATATATAGCTATATATATCTATTATATATAATATATAACAAATTATATAATAAATGTGTGTACATATAGATATGAGATATATAGGGTATATTGAGAAATATAGATATAGTTATATATCTTATATATTAGGATATATAGATATGTGTATTATATACATTTATATATATATTTACAATGTGATATATACATATGTTATACATAGAGTATACCAACTCACACACAACTACACAAAACAAAAACACACACACAAACAAACACACACACAACACCCACACACACACACACACAAACACACAATTTATATATATATATATAGATATAGATATTAATATTTATAGATATTTTTTTATATATATATATATACATTTATCTGTATATATATATTATCTATTATATATATATCTTTATATATATTTATATATATATCATTTATATATTTTCTATATATTATAATATATATATATATCGTATATATATGATGTATATCTATTATATATATATATTTATATATATATATATAATATATCATATATATATATATCTATATATATGGGTGATGTATGTGTGTGTGTGTGTATGTGTGTGTGTGTGTGTGTGTGTGTGTGTGTTCGTGCGTGCGTGTGTGTGCCTCTCCCTCTCCGTCTCTATCCCATCCTCTTTCTCCCTTCCCCTCCGCATCCCTTTTCATTTCCTTCTACCCTGTCTCCTTATAGCCCCTTATACCCTCATCTTCATCGCTCATTTAGTTCCAAAAATTTCCTCATCGCAACTAGGATAAACAACGTGCTCCATCGGGAAAGAAATTTCCAAAAGCCTTAGTTTCCTCTCATAAAGATTCGTCACAGAACGCCAACACGGCCAATAACATATCCAAGATATAAAGCAACATCTGTGGCGTAAACAAGATCGCATCAACATAACCAACGATGAATAATAATCATCATCATTAGGAAATATATCCCGGTATCGGAATTCATCATGCAAGTGTGTGTTATTGGTGGCCACTTCCTTATGCAATGCTAATGCACATGTGCCTGGTTGCCGTGCTTGCATGCTGTGGTCTAGGCTGGTTTTTATATCAGTTACATGACTTACGTAAGCACAAGAATACTTTGTTTTTGTTTGTATTTATTAGTTATGTATCGTTGCATGTTTGTTGCAGGATGTATAAGCGTTTGTGTTTCGTTCTTCGTTATCATTTGTTATCAGGTCTATTTGTTAAATGTAGTAGGATTTTGTTGTATGTGTTGTTTAATAGATTATCATTGTTAGTACAGTTACAAAGAAGATGTAGTGTGTCCTTAAGATCGAGTAAAACCAAGGCCATAAAATCCTACCGTAACAAAATATACTCACCACTAAAATCTAACATATAACGAATAAAACAAAAAAAAATCCCAATAGATACATTTTGGTCCATAACAATCCATACACAACTTCCCTACAACCTTCCACAGCCCCTCTACCCCCTACCCCTCTACCCCCCCCTACCCCAGGAAAAAAAACGAAAACCAAACATATCCAAATGTTAAAAACTCGGATATTGTTAACCGCTTGAAATCCCGTAGCTGTCACGTTGCATTTGACCTGACACCATTGACTGCTTCTGAAACGCTCAGAGCTCTCCTTTCTTTGTGTGTTTCGGAGTGCGTGGCTTGTCGCTGCGTCCGGTGTTGTGGCTGTGAAATCTAACGCGCTTCTTTTGTTTTCTCTTGTCTCGTTCGCTTTCGTTTTTTTTTCTTCTTCTTCTTTTCTTTCTTTCTTTTTATTCTTTTTCCTTTCTTCTTTTCTTCTTGCCTTTTGTTTTTCTCTTTCTTTTTTATATTTTCAAATGCTATCTTATTGTATGTTTTAGGGGTTACGTTTACTTCTCTCTTTCATCTTATACTTCTTTTATATTTCCGTTTTTTTTTTGTTTGTTTGTTTGTTTGTTTTGTGAGTTCGGTTTTTGCTCCTCTCCTACTCATCATCATTATCATTATTGTCATTACCATTATCACCATGATGAATTGTATCCTTATTGTCATTAATATCAAGATTTTTATTAGCATTATCATAATCACCTTCGCTATCATTGTCATTATTATCATTATCATCATCATCATCGTTATCATCATCTTCATTATTACCATCATCATCATCATTGCCATCATCATCATTTTCATCATAATCACAATCGTCGCCTCTGTCCTCAACATCATTTCATAGTATTTTTCTTTTTCTTAATTTTCTTCCTTCTTGATTTTCCATCATCGTTTTCCTTCTCCTTGACCATCATTGAAAATCCAAACATCTCTTTAACCCTTTAAACTTTCTTAATTGATACACATACACATACACACACACACACACACACACACACACACACATATGTGTTTATATATACACATACACATATATATATATACATACTACATACATATATATCACCACACACACACACACATATATATCGTTGATCCACCACCACATATATATATACATAAATATACACCTACACATTTGTTATTCTTTCTCCTCCCTTTCTACATCGCTCTTGTGTTATCTCTCTCACTCCGTCTCTTTCTCCCAAGCAGATTCAATTCCCATTCACTCCCTCCCATCCCCCCCCCCCCCCCGCCTAATCTCTTCCATCGCCCTACTAACCCCTTCCCATATCACTCCCACCTCCCACACCTCCCCCTCTTCCACCCATCCTACCATTATACCCCTCCTCGTCCCCCCTCCCCCTCCCCCCCCCCCTCTCCCCCCTCCCCCTCCCCCTCCACCCCTTCCCCCTCCCCTCCCCCCTTCCCCCCCTTCCCCCTTCCCCTTCCTCCTCCCCCCTTTCTCCTCCTCCCATCTCCCCATCCCCCTTGCCCTCCTTCCCCCATCCGCCTTCCCCCTTCCCCTCCCCTCCCCCAAACAGAAGGGTGTGCCCATCCCCCTCCCCCTTCCCCTTCCCTCCCCCAAACAGAAGGGTGTGCCCATGCCCCTTCCCCCTCCCCCCTTCTCCCTTCCCTTTCCCCCTCCCCCCTTCCTCCTCCCCCCATCCCCCTTCCCCCTTCCCCTCCCCCAAACAGAAGGGCGTGCCCATGTCCCTTCCCCACCACGATGGCGTTGATGTTATCTCGGTGTTTACCCAAGGATGCTTCTCCCCGCCCAGCCCATCAGGTAAAAGTGTTTGCTTTGGGTCTCCGTGGTGAGGAGGGCGTCTTTGTAGGGGAAGAGAGAGGATGGGCGGGGGCGTGTCGGGGTTATAGGGGGAGGGGGGAAGGGGTGACGACAGTTTGGGTGTTGTGTGTGGACGGGTGGGTAGGAAGTGTGGGCGGG
>NW_028234433.1:15756074-15761074 GCF_977035675.1 Penaeus japonicus
TCAGTCTAAAATCAAATTCAAGTAACTTCATGTTCCTTTTATCTTACCCTTTTAATTAACCAGTAAGAAATCATCTGAATTCTAGAGACCATTACATTAATTTTACAACCAACAAACCATAACTACATCAATTCAAACGATATCCCAAAATTAATACAGTGGAAAAAAAAATATCACTTACAGGCCTCTGAATATTCCATACAATCTGCCTTCAACACAATTCCTTCCCCCAAACAACCAAGTACAAAAAGAGCACTATTATGACAAACCCATGGCAATTAAGACTTTTAATTACTACAGTAACCATGAAGATGAATGAACTCAGAAAATGCATTAACAAATGCCCCTGAAAATCAATTCCAGAAAGCAATCACAGCTGTTCTTCACCACAAATAGTACCTACAACATACAACAAGATCTAAATACAGTGTGTTTACAACTTTTATCAGTTGTAACTGTATAACAAGCAACTACACTTACTGCTTATGTCCATTTCATATGTTCAATCCAAACAAATTTCATCCATCAATTACTTACATATTTCAAAGTTAGTAACATTCTTCTTTTTTTCAGCTGTGCTATGAATCACAATGAAATAACAATATATCTTCATTTTTTGAATGAATAAACATCAGATTTTAAAAATTGCTACTTCCAGGTCAAAGTCACTCAAAGCAGAAAACAGGACTGCAAGTCCTTTTCATTTTTGTTTTTGGCTATTATATGGTCAATAACTTCAAAGAAAAGCAAGCTTCATATAAAAACTAAAGTAAAACTTACAGGTCATGACAATAAAGATACTCTGTTAATGCTTTCAACTTTCTGCACCAATTATTTTTACAAAGATCACATTTCTCAACAATCTAATTAGATATCAGCTCTTACCACTCAATCTTGACCAAACTGTTAGTTTAAAAAAGAAAATAATTCAACTGCACTTTTATCAGTTCTTGATTGTTAAGTCTAGAGAAAGCAAGAAAGAAAAAATATGTTTACATTAAACTGCTGTCCTAGACATCAAGAGATTCACAAAATTCCCACGGCTCAGAGAGAACAGAATACTCACTATTCCCTGCTACTGAAATTAACGTACCTTCAAAAGGCCTACCTGGAATAGTTACAGATAAACAAATGTAAATAGAAGCAGTATCATATTATTCTTCATTAAAGTCTCCATATATGATTTTCCACATTAATTAAAATTTACAGTCTTTCTACATGACATCCTTAAAAAATATAAATCTATAGGTCCGAATGGATCGATCCATCGGCATTTTATGGCCTGATTTAAACAAAAGAATATTTCTTTGGCTTTGCTGTCTGCCTGTCAGACGATGAACCATTTCAATTCAGTAATAATCATTTGACAGTCTATTATCACAACAGATTGTCTTAAACTTTTGGACTGACAATAAATCCAAAAAACTTTCCTCTCAGTGATGAACTGCTTATCTGTAAATATATGATTATTAACCTACATCACTGAATTCGCAAGGCCTGTACAGATATATGACAGTATCTATACAACAAAAAAATAAAGAATAAATAAAAATTATTCAATCTGCATAACAATAACCCTAACATATGACAAAAATAAAGATTATGGACTCAAGGGTCCTAAGAGTGAGCAGTTCCTAGCCCCCATTACTTCAGAACCATACCTAAGAAAGTGTCTGTCCCATTTGATAACTGGAATACATGGGTCTGTCAACACTATGACCAAGGTACGTTATGTATGTAAAAATGTACATCAAGTTTATGAGCAGTCATGACGAGATCGTGCACCTTACTTAAGGAAATTGCAAAAAATATGACATAATAATTCAAGAAGAGAAAGTCACAGGTCTCAAACAAGTCTAAAATGACACAATGCTGTGCCAGAGCCAATCAAGCATCTTTTACACAGAGGTACCATTGTGACTGTTGAAGGCTTGAAGGGTTCCCATTTGAGAGACAGCAGACATGATGTGAGTCAGATGGACCTCAATGTTATTCTGGAAGGCCACCCTGTTTGACTCATCAAGAGAACTGCGAATTTCATTTAGGGTCTCTTGTAGTGATGTCAGTTCATAGGCACTGACTTCAGTTTCTGTCAGGTTCTGAAAATAAAAAGTATTCACAATAAAGAACTTTTATGCCAAGACATCCAAATTCTTAGAAAATTAAGTATAGATTCATTCCGATGTAATATTTTCAAATCTTTCCATTCTTTTAAACTATTATATATTATCAAAGGATCTAGTTAAATAAAATTACAGTTCACTGCACTTCAAAGTTTGTTAGTATAAAACAAACTAAATTCCTAAATGTTTTTAAAATGTGCACGATACATACAATTCCCATATAGAACTGTGTAAATGATTAATCACAAAATCTGTCACCTTAAAACACAGCAAATATAAAATTTTTGCCCTCTGATAAAGAAAAAAGACAAAATCCTGCCTAAATATACTACAAATTCTGTTTCATTACAAGCAAAATAAACTAACATTGACAAATAATTCCAAATTATATAACCTTTCCTGATTTATAATCTCTTGCTTCCATTCAGTATTGAAAAAAATAACAACACTACTGAAATTTGGTGGGTAATAAAAGCAAACATTTCACTCCCATCAATGACGTCCTTTCACATCGTGATCTCTCCCTCAATCATGTTTTACATTGTTCCATACACATATAATCATTGGAGTTCCATTTGTAAAGGCATGTTTTATTCAATTGTGAAAATAATGTAAACAAATACAAAAACCTCCACTTATTACCCCATTGAAGTGGGCGGGTGCAAAGCGTTCATAGAGTAGCAGGACTACATCATGTTGAGTGAAATCTTGCGATTAGTCATTGCACGCACTTGTTATCTAGCCGGCAGGAGCGGCATTACACAAATATAAGCCCCGGCATGAATGAGTCAAATTATTCAACCTAAATTTTTTTCAAATCCTAGAGTGGTCATGGCACAGGGAAAGATAATATAAAGTAATTAAATTCTTAGAATAAATAAAGCAACACCTTATGAAACCATATTTACAGATCAAAACAAAAAAGCAATTAAGCCTTGCTATAACATACATTATAATAAATTCTCTAATATTCCAATGACATCAAGCTAAAAGTAGCTTATCAGTTAAAATTACTAGTACTTTTGAACTTTTTTAAATTAGGTAAACTTTTTCAAACAGGCTTGAAAATCCTACCAATGAATATTCCATTATCAGAAAGTAATTCACAATAGCTGCTCAACTTAAATTTTTGTTAAAACAATTTGCACTTTAGTTAAGAATTATAGATATCAAGGATACTACAACTACATTGCTGCAACCCTTTCATGTCACACTTGTTGCTATTGTTTTTTCCATTGCTGCAACCAGGATTTTATTTTCTCTAAAAGAAAATTAGTAATGTCACATGAACACAAATGCTCTCATCTCACTAAAAGATTCTGTCTGTTTCACAAGTTGAAATCAAAACACATTTAAATAAAACTCAAGAGGCAAGATATGAATAAATATATAATTAGTACCCATTATGTCAACTTGTGTTACAATACATTTTTTACATTCCATATAATATCTCATGTATGAAAAGGTCTATTGCAATTTAAAAATCTATGTATCATAGATCGATTTGGCAAGTAGCTGAACCCTGAATGGCTTGACAAATTCTCTTTGGAAAAATTATTTAAACTACAATAAAGAAAATTACTTTGAAGACTTTTGAAGATCACACTTTATCACAGAAAATGTGTGGGTGGCAATGGCACTTGCTAAATAATATGTTCACTAATTTGAAAGAGTGAAATATGAGAGAAAAAGACCTGTAGAACTAACCTTAAAAAGTTATTCTAACAAACAATGATGGAAAAGGTAAAAATAAAACTCTAGTAAGAGTTTATATCTTTGATGCTGAAAGCATTGTTACAGTGTTCAAATATGAAACTAGTTCTTACATCAAAAGGGAATCATGACACTGGGTATCTCACTGATAATGAAATATATCATTGACCACCACATATGCTAGATTTTGTAGTTTTTTCCCATTCTAAAGTTCCATGAAAAAATATCACATATTTGGTCTTAATGCTACTATTCTTTGAGCAATAAAATGAATGTATATTGTAAAAGAATAGAGTTTAAAAAATACCTTCATCTGCAGCATAAGGGAAGTGAGCTTGGTAATGAGGTCCAGAATGGCTGGACTGTTGACCTGCGGTGACCCACTGGAGTGATTGGTTACATCGACTATGGTTGCAGCTTCTTCATAGCACCGCTCTCTGATTTGGCCTGGGAGAAGTGTGGGCCCTGGCAAGCCTTGTTCTGGAGCAATCTGAAATTAGGTTATCCTACATTACTAAACATACTTAAAGTGCTATGCAAAATGCAACTTGAGTTTTGTTTTTCTCTATTAAATAGTCAATTTTCCATTCAAATAAATCAAGGCTGACCCACCTCCTGGCAAAACTGCTGAACTACTACAAGGTGCTGGTTCAGGTCTCGATTAAGCTTTTCAATGTCTAAGACTAAGGCTGCATATCTTCGTTGGAAGTCCACATTCAATTCTTGGCTATAACTGCGTTGCTTTTCAGCTTGCGCATTCATGTCTCTCAGTGCGCCGATCTTTTCCCGCTTTGCTCTAAGTATTTTAGAGAGTTGCACCTAAACAAGAGAAGTTAAGAAAATGTTTAATATATCCCAAAAGAAAAAAAAATTCATCTGTAAAAACACACAACTATTCAAACAATTAAAAAAGAAAACTCAGAACTATTAAGGACTAAGTATCACAACCAGACGCATAAGGATGAAGCAGAATCCAAATCAATTCCATAATTCAGAGAACAACTCACAATCTGTACTAGGCATCTGACTGGGAAACCTCCTAATGTATCATCCATGGATATCTTGGACGACTTGAGAGGAGACTGGGCCAAGATGGGGTCGTTGGTGAGAGAGAGAGCGGGGCTATCTGCACCCACACTCCCTGGTTCTAATTTTGGAAGTAGT
>NW_028234433.1:15766074-15776074 GCF_977035675.1 Penaeus japonicus
AGGTATGCTTGCCATGATTGTTATAGGCCTACTGAGGCCTTCCCACTGAGACCCACCCCATCCCCTCCTCGATACTCCAACTACATGAACATCCCATGTTAACAGTCAACACTGGAAATGGCTGTGCACTGGGATTGCAGGCACACAACCTTGGACAAAAGTATATATGTATATGTTTGTATATGTATATGTATATGTATATGTATATGTATATGTATATGTATATGTATATGTATATGTATATGTATATGTATATGTATATGTATATATATATGTATATGTATATTTATTTTTTTTCTTTCTTTCTTTTCTGTTTTTTCTTTTTTTCTGTGATATATCCTATCATAAACTTAAGTTTCAGGAAGAAACATTGGCACAGGCAATAGCAGATTTCAATATGGCAATAAGAGAAGCATGTAATAAAATACTGAATCATCCTGCAATACATACAGAGTATCATACTAGTATTTTATTTAAGAAGAATCTTGTATTACTGGATTACTAGTTATCAACCCTTCCAAGATAGGCCACATTTTAAGATATGAGACTATATATATAATATATTGGTAAAGTACTAGTTAGCATTTCATATGATGTGTTAGTTACACAAGTGAAGCTTGTATTTTGAACAATAAAATGCAGTGCAACAGTGATGCAACCCCCACGAAAAACACACTTCATAGAAGGGTAAAGTACATATTCTGAGGGTGCATAACCAACTAACTCATACTTCAAAAGGAGAATACAAGAATAACTAGGAACTTGACTAGTGACTAAATGCAGAAAATAATTAACATAATTAATAGGTATGTCTCTTTGCCTAACAAAATAAAAAAAATATGAGCAGATGGTAATATTGGCACAAACATATTTTCTCAATTTCTAATAAACTTCAACATTCTTCAGTATATCATCATGTCCTACACCTTTAATGCCCTCTCAGAGAATGATACTGACAGGACCTGATCAGAAACATAATGGTACACATAATATTAACTTAAACAAATCTAAAAATCCTCTCAAATATATTCTTATTATTTTGCTATGACCAAGTACAAAACACCAACTCACTAATTTTACTGGAGCAAGCGGCAAGGGCTGTGGATTTGGCTGTTTTTTAGGCGTTCCCCGAGGCGTTTTCTTGGGTGATTTCATCTGCGTGGGGGAGCTCACTAAGTCATCGTCGTAATACAAGCGATTTTTCTTTCTCATCCGAGCAGGCTGTGGAAAGGCAAAGCATAAGAAATTAATGAAGAGAATTGGGAGTTTAAAAAATACCTAAAAGAAATTAGTAATTCTGCAACAAAGTAATATAGATTTATTACAATTTTAAGAAAATATTTATAACAAAACAAACAGGCAATAAAGGAAAGTTTGCAATATGCAAGTGTATCTTACATATTTGAATGACTGGCAAATTAAGTGTCAATAAAAAACTGACAAAGAAAAGAGAAGCCAATAAAATAACCTTTATATAAAATTTCCAAACACATCCCTATAATATAAAGACTAAGTCATGCAGACTTGCAATACACACACAAAAAAAACATAACAACATTAGCTAAATGATAGGACACATTTTGTACAAAGAATAAAGTCTCTGAGATCATTCCTATAAATGAAACTTCTCACACATTCAATATAAAATTCAAAGCAAAATCTTTACCATTCCTCTGCGGTTTAACTGTATACTTGGCTCTTTGGATGGTGAAGGTCTCTCCTCGCCCACCCGCTGGAGGCCCAGGGCAGACAGGGGAGAGAAGTCCTAAAAGAAGAGCCATTAATGACCTTAGGATGTGCAACAAATCGTTAGAAAAAAAGGTGTGGTTACTTGCCAGATATTATTCTCATAGGTATATCAAAGATGAATGAATGTTAAAACACATACAGAAACACAGAATTACAATAAACATAAGTCTCTAGTAAAAGTTCTGGGACAACACACCAAATTTACTAATAATAGCAAAGCATGTACTTCTTTTTTTATCATGTACACATTATATATACACAAACACACACATAATACATGAAACATATACATACACACATATTAAAGATATAATGTAAACATACATACACTTGCTTGCTCATATGCATATATAACACACACACAAACATACAGAATTAATAAGTAAAAACAAATAATTACAAACTACAAAATAAAATATACTGTATCCACAGCATCATCCAGTTTAATGTAAATGAATAATTTCAGGAACTACCCTCTCTATATACCATAATCAATCAAGATGACAAGAGGTCCTAGTATCCTTTTTGCAGGAGAGCATAAACAATGTTAACAGGAGGCATAAATTTGGATAGCAAGGAAGTTTAACTGCTCTTATTTTTAATATATTCCATTATCAAGCATATGCAAACTGAAGCATAATTAACCATAAAATCAAGAATCAAGAGTAGGTAATCTGGTAATATTCTAGATAAGAAGCCTTTTACAAACAAATCAAACAACACTATGAACCGCATCCTATCTAGTGGGCGTTCTCATGGGAATGTACATAGATAAATCGGGTTGTGAAGTTAGTTTACAAAGAAAAGAATGGAATCCACTTGAAACTAAAGGCAAAACCCAAGTAACATCCTGGGTCATAGTGATAAATCACAAGAGTCAGCAGGTAATTTTATAACACTAAGCAAATCTTTCATGAAAATTAAAATGAAAATAATAATGCCATGAGGAATTATTCATCTTTATTCATTCCTTACATTTTCTCCAAAATAGGGCTATGAAGATATAAATACCTGCTGCGGCTCCTGGGACTGTGAGAAGGCAGACGAAGAGGATGATGAGGATGACGATGAAAACCCACCATTCTTAAAAGTCAGCAGCAGCTCAGCCTGCTGCTCTGCTGACTGACCTGAAAATTACCAAAATACAAACATGTTAATTCATACAGACAATAGTGCTGTACAATGTTCTTAAATATCAGTACAGAATTAAGACAAACCATATATAATTGTCAAAAAAAAAAAAAAAAAAAAATCAAATTTCCCATAATGGCTGAGAAAGATTAAAATTTATTATAAACAGTCATTTAGAAATGTTACCCGGTGATCAATTACATAACAATATTTATTCATGAATTCATATCTTTAAATACACATTCCTATAAGCGATCTGCAAGCATAAAATCGTACTGATGACAATAATATTTATGGTCTATATTTGAACTTCAAAATCATTCTTGTATAAATGACTATAAGATAGTCAAGTCATATGTATTAAAGGAAAAGGGGCAAACATTTGGTGCAATGCATTAACAAAGTTAGGGTTTTGGGTTAGGGTTTGGCTATCTTTGGTGACCTTGCCCTTCAAACTCATACAAAACCTGGGCAACATCCTCTTTAATATATCAATACTCCTAGCCAAACTATGCCATAGGTCTATAAAAACATCCAATTCATCGCTAGTAGTATCTGCCACAGAGAACTCAACCACCATGAGTTACAAACATACATACACTTCCAGAGATATTTTGTGGGATTTACCACTGTATATTCAGTAGCATTAATAATTTGCAAGCTCTTAGCTAGAAACAAATAAAGGAAAGTATTGAAAGCCATAAGTAACATTAGTACCAGCTGGAACAAGAAAACTATAAAACAAATGATAATATTTAGTTATTTAAATTTAATAATTCCAAAATTGTATCATAATCATCATCATCATCATCATTATCTATTCATTTGCTACCCTTCTCAACACTAATCTACCTCAACCATCCACTCTACCATAAATCTCCTATTATTCTACCAAAATATCTACTCATCTACACCAAATCCTTAATAAAAGTCATTGGCAACTAGCCCATAAATATTCATCACAATCGCACTATAACTGTTCAAGATGCCACAATTTGCATCCACAATTTCTCAAAATTAATTGATCATATTATATAATCAAATTTGCCATAGGAAAGCTCATAAATGGAAAATATTGATCTTACGAAATTGTGATTAAGGTAATGTGGACATATCTTTTATTCACATTTATTCATAATGCTGATACAAAGTTTAAGCCAGAAAAATAAAATTCTGAAGGTGGCATAAAAACTTATAAATTTATTTTACAGAGCATATGGTTAAGATACATACTTATCTACTCCTAAAATCTTTCTTCATTGAATCTCATTTTAATCTAGCAAAAACTCCTAAATAATATACCCTCATCGGCCAAAATATACCTAAAAAAATACCCTCATCTACAACTCATGATCACAAATCTACTATTAATCTACCCTCATGCTCACTTACCCTCATCACCCTTATCACACCTTAGTACCACAACCTATTTTTAATCTGCTCTGGCCTAACAGCTATAAATTAGCATCCAAAACTGGTCTTCCCACTATATTCTGGCACCCCCCACTGATATATACTCTCCAAACAAACAAACAAACACACACATTGTAATAATGGTAATGGTAATGGTAATGGTATTGGTAATGGTAATGGTAGTGGTGTGTGTGCGTGTGAGTGAGTGAGTGAGTGAGTGAGTGAGTGAGTGAGTGAGTGAGTGAGTGAGTGAGTGAGTGAGTGAGTGGGCAAGTGAGTGAGTGAGTGAGTGGGCGAGTGAGTGAGTGAGTGGGCGAGTGAGTGAGTGAGTGAGTGAGTGAGTGAGTGAGTGAGTGAGTGAGTGAATGAATGAATGAATGAATGAATGAATGAGTGAGTGAGTGGGCGAGTGAGTGAGTGAGTGAGTGAGTGAGTGAGTGAGTGAGTGAGTGAGTGAGTGAGTGAGTGAGTGAGTGAGTGAATGAGAGTGAGAGTGAGAGTGAGAGTGAGAGTGAGAGTGAGAGTGAGAGTGAGAGTGAGAGAGTGAGAGAGTGAGAGAGAGAGAGTGAGAGAGTGAGAGAGTAAGAGAGTAAGAGAGTAAGAGAGTAAGAGAGTGAGAGAGTGAGAGAGTAAGAGAGTAAGAGAGTGAGAGAGTGAGAGAGTGAGAGAGTGAGAGAGTGAGAGAGTGAGAGTGAGAGTGTGCATGTATAAATAACACAACAAAGGGAAGAAGAGGAAAACACTAAAATAAGTCACAGGCCTCTTCACTACACTCCTTCAGTCCTGCATTTTACAGGACAATATTCCAAAGAAATTAGCATTAGATTTTAAAAAGTGACAACTCATAAAAACTTTCTTGCAAATACGTTATCTCCACCACAGCAGGAAACCTTATCTAGTATTATATTTTTTATTCATGAAGAGATCCCACACATTTTCAGGGCTTTGCTACACCAGCAAGATCTCTAAATGCTTTGTATATTCTTTTCATTGCTACCTTTTCACTGATAAACCATAATTAAAAAATAGGAAATAAACAAGTAAATATAAAAATATAAATCTTAATTAGCTATCTTTAAAATGTATGATATAAAAGTGTACGGTGGAAATAAGAGTGAGAGTGGGAGTGGGTGAGAGAGTGAGAGAGTGAGAGAGTGAGAGAGTGAGAGAGTGAGAGAGTGAGAGAGTGAGAGAGTGAGAGAGTGAGAGAGTGAGAGTGTGTGAGTGTGTGTGTTCGAGTGTGTGTGTTCGAGTGTGTGTGTTCGAGTGTGTGTGTGTGAGTGTGTGTGTGTGAGTGTGTGTGTGTGAGTGTGTGTGTGTGTGTGTGAGTGTGTGTGTGTGTGTGTGTGTGAGTGTGTGTGTGTGAGTGTGTGCGTGTGTGAGTGTGTGCGTGTGTGAGTGTGTGCATGTGTGAGTGTGTGCATGTGTGAGTGTGTGCATGTGTGAGTGTGTGCATGTGTGAGTGTGAGTGTGTGCATGTGTGAGTGTGTGCATCTGTGAGTGTGTGCATCTGTGAGTGTGAGTGTGAGTGTGAGAGTGAGAGTGAGAGTGAGAGTGAGAGTGAGAGTGAGAGTGAGAGTGAGAGTGAGAGTGAGAGTGAGAGTGAGAGTGAGAGAGAGAGAGAAGAGGAGAGGAGAGGAGAGGAAAGGAGAGGAGAGAGAGAGGAGAGAGAGGCGAGAGAGGAGAGAGGAGAGGAGAGAGAGTGAGAGAGAGAGTGAGAGAGAGAGAGGAGAGGAGAGGAGAGAGAGAGAGAGAGAGAGAGAGAGAGAGAGAGAGAGAGAGAGGAGAGAGAGAGAGAGAGGAGAGAGAGAGAGGAGAGAGAGAGAGGAGAGAGAGGAGAGGGAGGAGGGGGAGGAGAGAGAGAGGAGAGGGGGGGAGAGGGAGGGAGGGGAGGAGAGGGAGAGGGAGAGGGAGGGGGAGGGAGAGGGAGGGAGAGAGGGAGAGGGAGAGGGAGAGGGAGAGGGAGAGGGAGAGGGGAGAGGGAGAGAGGGAGAGGGAGGAGAGAGGAGGGAGAGGGAGGAGAGAGGAGGGAGAGGGAGAGAGAGGAGAGAGGGAGAGAGGGAGAGAGGGAGAGAGGGAGAGAGGGAGAGAGGGAGAGAGGGAGAGAGGGAGAGAGGGAAAGAGGGAGAGGGAGAGGGAGAGGGAGAGAGGGAGAGGGAGAGAGAGAGGGAGAAGGAGAGGGGGGAGGAGAGGAGGAGAGGAGGAGAGGAGGAGAAGAGAATTCTAATCCTCTTTTGGGGAAACCATGTGTGGGCTGCTCTCAGGATAATCACTTTGCAGGTGTTATTTAGCAGATTAAGATTTAGAGAAGGACAAAGATTTAGGCTGTGTAATGACTGGAAATCCTGCCTATTGACCTGGCTATGAATGATAATAACTGTGAATGGATGCTAGAGTAAATTAATTATTACATGATGTAATGATATTAAACAAGTTTTTTTATATAAGTGAATTAATTAATTAATTAATCAACCATTAATACATAAATGAGTAAACACTTGAGTAGCTTACTAACACCTAGAGACCAAATAGCTTATTTACTCAAAATTAATTATACCGAAGTCAGTGTTAATTTAACAAATTATCCGAATAACTTCTCCAAAATAAAAATAACGGAAGAAATAAAAATGTTTCTTTGCCAACTTAAACATTACATTATCATTGCAATTATTTGACTCACAAGATCGTAATATGAGTCAAGTGATGGGAGTCAGGGTGACCTTGTCTAATTTTGTACATCTTTCTTTGTGCACTATGTGACTAACTCTATATATTTGGTAGACTGCCAGCGGGAAGGATATCTTGCAAATGGGTAAGTAGGTGAAAGGGTAAGTAATTTCATATATGTGTGTGGGTGTACCAAATATCAATAGGGAAAGTGTTTGATCAGTGATTAAGTCAATGCGCAGATAAGCGATAGTGTTTAAGTGGGTAGGTGAGAGAGTGGTGAAATGAGTAGGTGAGGAGTAACAGTGAATGAATGAACAAAATGGTTTTAAGAATTGGGTATGCGTATCATACACTTATAATATCAATTAATTAGTAGTACACAAAAAATATCAAACATTAATTTAATATATCAACCTACATTCAGACACAAAATAAACTTTCTTTGACTGTGCAAATGTGAACCATATCATAATACAGATATTTATAGGTTAACAAAGGTAATTAATATTTCACAAAACTTCCATAATATTATTCAACAATCTTTTTTTTTTTCAAACTTTACATTCTTCACCAAGACCAACCCAAACTGCAATAACAAACCTTTCAAAGAACAAGATAATTCATATACATATACTGCATTAAATACTTTAACGGTCTGAAATCCATACCTCATATTCCAGTTTCAATTATAAAAAATCCTTCTTTACAATGTCATATCACAAGGATTTCACTAATGAGGGTCATGCCTTGCCACTTTTATCTTTTTCCCTTATTCAATTCACACACTGTACCCTTGTTCAAAAAATGGATCATTATAAACCAACTTCAATTATGTCCAATTTAGACATTACTAATAATCAATTCAAGTAATTAATGTCAGACACATAACAAAAACTATTGATATTAATACAGATAATCACTAAATTACTATCAACATAATCATTGAACCCAAACCACTCTAGATGAAGCTAAATTATTCACTGGCAACATCACATTTATGAAATAAAGAAATACAAAATGTATCCTAACTTCCCATGACATATCAGCACATGATAAAATCATGCATACAACAGAAACTACTGCAATGAAGACACATGACAGGTAGATTTCACTAATAATGCAACCTCTTTTATCCCAATGAATAAGAAAATGTTGATCATATACTTCAACTAGGACAACTATGTTCATTCAAAACTTATTATCTTTTTGCACAATGGCACACACTCTACAAGGTTTCAATGATATGATTGGCACTGAACAAACATATGATCACTAATGATATCAATACAAGTCAACAAACACCAATTATAAGAGACACACTCCCCTAATCCTTCAATGGTAAATGTTCACAGAATGTTCATCAAGAATCAGAACCTGAAAATCACACATGAACTTGCAACACCACATGCCAACATAATCTAAGAGTTAGGTCCTAACAGTTCACCTTTTCCCTAACATACTTGCAAAGAACACAAAGTCCACCTATTGTAGATCAATGTAGAACAAGGTCACAACTTTACACCTTTGAACGGGCCACTTTTAAGGCCCCCCCAACCGAACAATTTTCCATTTCCATTTCCAGCCACACCAAGAACTCTCCTACCGATAGGCCTAGGACGACCCAGCTCCTCAACCCCGGCCAGGAACACCACCACAGATCCTCCAACGGGGCGAGAAAACTCCGAGTTGGAAATTTTTGTATTTGAGTATTACGCCATTCGAGGAGGAGAACCAAATGTAAACAATCTTCCCAGACACATATGTACTCTAGGGGTGGAAATCTCCTCTCCTCTCTCCTCACGATTCCTTCTGAGATGTTCCTGCTCCTCCGCTGCGTCCTCGTCGTTAAGATGGGCACGTTCTCCTGCCCGGTGAAGGTATTAACACGAGATTATCACAAAAATTACCTAATTCGCTTTCAAGAGTGTCCGCCATATTATGAGGCTGCGGCGCGAGGTGCATTGTGGGGAAGGCGCGCTCGATCCGGTTCGCAAACCCGGCCATATTTCAGGGCCTTTTCTCGCCTCTTCTGCTAGCCGAAGGTGGGAATTTGTACTAATTCTCGTAAAGGAAGGAAGAAAGGAATGGAATCGAGTTGAAAAACTTGGACATAGATGGTTTTTCGGGATTTTTGTAAATGGGGCGAGTAAAATTCGGCAGACGACATCCCCAGGAATGCGTCCCTCGGTTAGACCGCCGCAGTTTCGATTGGGATTTTCTTACAAATATATTAATATCTGGTCAACATTCTGTATTGTAGGGTGCTACACACGAAAAATTGCCTCATAACATATTTATTTATTAAACCTAATCTATTTTCTTATCCTTCACGCGCATTTTAAGATCTTACATGAAGTTACAGCAGGGACTTTTGATAAGATAGCCTTGATTGTTCCCAAGGTTGTTAAAATATTTTGTTTTTGAGAGATTTCTTATCAACACATTTGAAAATTAATATAGATTGACACTTATGCTAAACAGAAATCCAATTTCTCATGCTCAAAAGTTAGCATGCGGATCATCTAAAAATAACTGCGATGCCACTAGGTTGTGACCACTCTGCAGTACTGCTGTATTCCTGACGGTGAAATCTTTCTTTTAATCAGCATGACTGACATGATATAGACTACTGGATTGTAAGATTGTAAAATCAATGCTTTCTCTGATAGCTACTGTGGACTTCAGTCTGCTTCATTTCGTCTGTCTAATAATAGACAATAATTTACGTCCACATGTTTTATCCAGTTCCTGACAGATAGCTTCAAAGTTCTTTTTTGGCCAGAAAGCGATTCTGTCGAAATCTGGTTTGACAGTTCTATCTTTACACAAGAGTGAGTCAGCTACAACAATATTCTCTCAATTATCTTCATTTCAGATATATTGGGATTCTTTAACACCTCCTCAGAGTGTGCTACCGCGATCTGTTGCGTGTTAGTAAACTATATCCGTACCGAGTCACAATTACTAAGCATTTCGCCGATTATTTAGAACCGCTGTTAGGGCAAAGGTAAAGAAATCGCAAATTTATCATTGGACA